>NC_041385.1:651525313-651607922 GCF_002162155.2 Triticum dicoccoides
GTATAGCATGTAGTGAATGTCCCAAATCAGTAGCAAAACCAGCCAAACCATGGTTTTGGGCGCCCCACCAGCCCATTGCTCTACCAACGAGGTGGCAGAAGCTTCGCCAATGGGCACACACCCTAATCTTCTTCCCCATGAAAGAAGACATGGAATCCTTCCCCCATCGCATAACCTGTCATGAAAGCTCTATAAATGTGAAAAATCAACGGATCTACCAAGCAGTTTTGGGGCAAAGGAGGAAGAAAGAGGAGGGAAACATACCAGGTTGCAAAGAAGGAAGAGAAAATGTGAGATTCCTCTTCTTCTTCACTCTGAGTGTGGTTTTCACCTTCGAAATCCTTCTTCACCTTGAATGCAACTCCTCCAAGTAGTTGATACAACTAACTTTTCTTTTTGTATAACTCTTGTGCAAAAGAGATAAAAATGCTAGGACATAATGTAGGATAGGTGTGATAGGTCCACAATATTTGTGTTGGTTGCATCCACCTCCTTGAGGTGATCCAACCAACTTTTGTTGCATATTGTGCAACACACACAAATAACAAAACAATGTATTGTTAGTTGCATCTACCCCCTTCAAGTGGTCGAACCAAATTTTACTGCATAGGGTGCCACACACACACACACACACACGAAAGAACATATAATTGGGATAACTGGTTTGTTGTGCATAGTAGTGTACAGATATCTTGTAAGCAATTTTGTTGAAGAAACTGGCTAAAAGGGGAAATATAAAAGTAGTGGTTTGTTTTATGATTGTCATGTTTCTAAAAGTCGCACCGACTTCATAGTTGGGTGCTCCTCAACCCGTCACGTGTAGGGGGCGCAAAAATTGTTCGTGTTACTGTTTGAATGTTGCATCATGACATGGGAAAATCCTACGTGACATGGTGCAATTGCAATTAAATGTAGTTTGCAAGTTTGTTTGTGTATGTGTGCAACTAGAATAGACCCTGTGTGCAAGAAAGAAAAAGATAAAAATGCATATATTGTTACAAGAAACTTGAAAGTAGCACCTATCATGGGGTGTTGTGTGCACATTATGTGTCAATCTGTGCAACTGACAGGGCCCTTTTTTGCAACCGGTGGAACTAGCTTGGATGATTTAGCTTGATAAAAGGTGCTTGGAGATTTGTTTTTGAGTTGTTATTTGCAAACTCACTGCTAGTTGATGTGCTTGTTCCCCTTCGTCTGTTGGATGATGTTGGTGTTGTATGGGAGTCATCGAACTCTACTATCGCCTGTGGAACCACTATCCATATAGTGGTTTCTGTGCAGCCAAGGAGCCATACTCCAGTTGAAATAGAAACCACGGGGGTTACTAATGGATCGATAAAGACTGAACTCATAGATGGGTCTGATTTTGAGATTCGCGGTAGGTGCTAGGAAAGTGTTGAATGCAACTGCAAACCATGTGTAGAAGTTCTAATCAGCTACCCCCACATTCCTTCAATCAAGGTGGACCACGAGCTGACTATAGGTCGGGTATTCCCAGTGATGTTGTACATCACTTTGAATCCTACGGTCGACGCCTTGTCAACATCATAACGAACTAGTTCATCCCTGTTTGGTAAAGCCTAGACCCTATGCACACTTTCAACATCGACACAGATCCTCCCCCTCTCTGGAAAAAACCAATTATGTAGTCTCTTGCTTGTACCATTGGACCAAGAATTTGGTGAGGTCCATGGAGCAGTGTGTCTGCACAACAAACCCCAACCCTTTGCCTCGGGGAAAGTTTTTGGTTCTGCTGTTGAACCTAGCTGGTTAGGCCCTGATCCTTCTAGCTAGTGATAGTCAAGGAGGGTCACATTCTTCATTTTTTTTCACCTCTCTTTCTGCTTTACTAAGATGAAAGGGAGGAAATGTAATTAGTTTAGACAATGACGCCAACTTCTATCAAGTTCATGTGCAACTTTACATTCATATGGATGCCAACTTTTGTAAGGTTCGTGTGCAACTTTACATTATATGGATGATAACTTCTGTGAGGTTCACGCACAACTTTACATGATAGGGATGCCAACTTCTATTGCGTTCATGTGCAACCTTTTTAATGTTTTCTTCAAATGCATGATAATTCGCAAAAACACAACTTCTTACAAAAGAAATAACCATGTTCATGTGCAACTTTATATCCACAAGGGATGCCAACTTTAATAAGGTGCATGTGCAACTTTATATCCACAAGGGAGCCAACTTTAATAAGGTTCATGTGCAACTTAATGTGAAACTCTATTTTCCAGTGAAAAAGTGGTTTGAAGGAGTAACAACGAAGGAACATAATGAAAACCCATAAAAGTGAAAAAAACATGTGGGTGCCTACTAGCATTATTGTTACTTGATTAACTACTACAGTAGATGTGCATGTTCCCTATGGGTCTGTAATGTCCTGCATGGGAATTTGTGCTTCTGCCACTTTGCAATACGAGATTGATTATGACCATACAGATGCAAGTGAGCGCGAAAAATGAATCAAAACCATTAAATCCTAGAACGTGTTTCCCATACAAGGTCAGTTTTATATTGAGACAAAAGATTTCCCTCCAAACTGTCAAACTCCCTGCTTACCACATGTTTCGCTCCCTCCTCTTCATTATTAGTGGTAGATGTCTACTGGTGAGCAACTTATTTTGTGTTCCATCGTTCATAAATGGTGTACGGTACAGATACCGCTCTTCCACTACCGCCCGTATCTCCTTGTACCTCCATTAATTTATTTACCTCATTTGTATGTGAAAAGCAAAACACACATATTAGTCAAAGCGAATAAGGAGGGTATGCACGTACGAGCGACATTATGTAACCCCCGACATTGATCCCATCTTCAGGACACATCACATGTTCGTGCAAAAAAACAAAGCTAGCGTTGCCATGCCACCATACCCTCCCCCATCATCGGATTCCTATTTGTCCTATGTCAACAACAAAAAACATGTGAATATATCAACCACTGAAGTTGCCAACAAAATGTGACTATGGAAATAGAGTAACTTGCGCAAAAACCTTCTCTAGCCAACTTAGTATGGTCGTCAATGCAAACTTCGCCATGGTACAAATTTAAATTTGGGCTACTCCCATGGCCAACTTAGTATGACTGTCTGCGCAATTAGACATTGCTCTACACGCAACTTTCCAGATCTATCATGGTAGAGGATAGGGAAAACAAATAGGGTGCACACCACCACCACCTAGCCTATAACCATGACACAACTCAAAATAGACACAAAGCACCTTCGACAACCCCTATGCTCGTCCCTACCCCCACCACAAACCTGCCATCACCGAGTTCCTCATTGTCAATGCTGCCATGATCCTCACCGTCAATGCTGCCAAGTTCCTCACCATCAATGTTTCCATGTTCCTTATCGTTGATGTAGCCTTGATCAAAAGTTAATTTGCATGCTCATGGTGGCTCCCTCACTGATACATCGTGTGAAATAGCCCAACAAAACCCCCATCCACCCACGGGTGTCTCCATCATTGGCAAGTCACCCATGCCACAACGAGGCCTCCAAGATGAGCGCGATCCCTAGATTCAGATCAAGGCGTTGCCCCTATGAAGGCAAAGAGCATGCCAGAGCCATCCGCTCCTACACCTTGTGCTTCCCACAAAACCAGGAAGGAGAGACACCACCGCTACAATGGTGCCCGCCGGAGAGCCAACTATGTGTATCGCCATTCAGGGCCACCACCCGGGCATCCCTATCGCAAGATAACGTACACCGCTCAGTTCATGACACACTCAACCAAGGTAAGAAGAGCAGATGAACACCATCACCTCCTAGCCCGACATCAGTTATCGAGTACGGGTAGGTGCCTCCGTCGTATGAGGCCCTCAAGTCTGCGTCCCCAACCAATCCCAGTGGGCTGGGGGGACATGACTCTATGACTGCCCATGGTCGTTGGCGAGCAAGCCCTGGCCCAAGCAAGCTTGCACGACGCCATGTGCATGGCCACCGATGCGGTTCCACTCACCAACGCAAAGATATCATGACCACCACCACCGACCACCACACGCGCAAGGAGGGAACGATCACTACCCAGATCGAGCCCAACCTCACCTACCCAGAGCATGGTCTCTGATCCACCTCGGACAGAGATCCGATCAACCCGAGCCCAAACCCTAGGTCGTATCCACCTCGACAAGCATGAGCCCATGCGCTGCTGGCCCGTACCTAGGAGGAGAAAGATTGCCACTGCCACCAGCACCCTGTCGTCGAGCGCCGAACGCCATTGACCTATGCAACCCCTGGGCCACCACCATTGTGATGGAAATATGCCCTAGAGGCAATAATAAAATGGTTATTATTATATTTCCTTAATCATGATAAAGCTTTATTATTCATGCTAGAATTGTATTGACCGGAAACTTAAATACATGTGTGGATATATAAGCAAATACCGTGTCCCTAGTGAGCCTATACTAGACTAGCTCGTTGATCAAAAGATGGTTAAGGTTTCCTAACCATAGACACGAGTTGTCATTTGATAACGGGATCACATCATTAGGAGAATGATGTGATGAACAAGACCCATCCGTTAGCTTAGCATATGATCGATCAAATTAGATACTACTTTCTTGATGACAAATACATATTCCTTCGACTATGAGATTATGCAACTCCCGGATACCGGAGGAATACCTTGTGTGCTATCAAACGTCAGAACATAACTAGGTGACAAAAAAGATGCTCTACAGGTATCTCCGAAGGTGTTTGTTGAGTTGGCATATATTGAGATTAGGATTTGTCACTCCGAGTATCGGAGAGGTATCTTTGGGCCCTCTCAGTAATACACATCATAAGCTTGCAAGCAAATGACAAAAAGTTAGTTATGGGATGATGTATTACGGAACGAGTAAAGAGACTTGCTGGTAACGAGATTGAACTAGGTATGAAGATATCGATGATCGAATCTCGGGCAAGTAACATACCGACAGACAAAGGGAATTACGTATGTTGTCATAACGGTTCAACCGATAAAGATCTTCGTAGAATATGTAGGAACCAATATGGGCATCTAGGTTTTGCTATTGGTTATTGACCGGAGAGGTGTCTCGGTCATGTATACATAGTTCTCGAACCCGTAGGGTCCGCATGCTTAACTCTCGTTGATGATATAGTGTTATATGAGTTATATGATTTGGTGACCGAATGTTACACGGAGTCCTGGATGAGATCACGGACATGACAAGGAGCCCCGGAATGGTATAGAGGTAAGGATTGATATATAGGACAATAGTATTTGGTCTACGTAAAGGTTTCGAAATGCGTAGGGTACTTATCGGGTCACCAGAAGGGGTTCCGGTAAGCCACGGGAAGTATATGGACCTTATGGGCCAAGTGAGGGAACACACTACTACATCTTGAGCTTGCGTTGCTTTTCCTTCAAGAGGAAAGGGTGATGCAGCAATAGTAGCGTAAGTATTTCCCTCGGTTTTTGAGAACCAAGGTATCAATCCAGTAGGAGGCTCCTCAAAAGTCCCACGCACCTACACAAACAAACAAGAACTCGCAACCAACGCAATAAAGGGGTTGTCAATCCCTTCAAGGCCACTTGCGAAAGTGATATCTGATAGAGATAATATGATAAGATAAACATATTTTTCATATTTTATGATATAGATAGGAAAAGTAAAGATGCAAATAAAACTAGATTGAAAGCTTTAATGATAAGAGATAGACCCGGGGGCCATAGGTTTCACTAGTGGCTTCTCTCAAGATAGCATAAGTATTACGGTGGATGAACAAATTACTGTCGAGCAATTGATAGAAAAGCGAATAATTATGAGATTATCTAGGCATGATCATGTATATAGGCACCATGTCCGTGACAAGTAGACCGACTCCTTCCTGCATCTACTACTATTACTCCACACGTCGACCACTATCCAGCATGCATCTAGAGTATTAAGTTCATAAAGAACAGAGTAACGCATTAAGAAAGATGACATGATGTAGAGGGATAAACTCATGCAATATGATATAAACCCCATCTGTTTATCCTCGATGGCAACAATACAATATGTGCCTTGATACCCCTGCCGTCACTGGGAAAGGACACCGCAAGATTGAACCCAAAGCTAAGCACTTCTCCCATTGCAAGAAAGATCAATCTAGTAGGCCAAATCAAACTGATAATTCGAAGAGACTTGCAAAGATAACTTAATCACACATAAAAGAATTCAGAGGAGATTCAAATATTTCTCATAGATAAACTTGATGATAAACCCACAATTCATCGGATCTCGACAAACACACCGCAAAAAGAGTTACATCGAATAGATCTCCAAGAAGGTCGAGGAGAACATGGTATTGAGATCCAAAGAGAGAGAAGAAGCCATCTAGCTAATAACTATGGACCCGAAGGTTTGTGGTAAACTACTCACAACTCATCGGAGAGGCCTTGGAGATGATGTAGAGGCCTCCGTGATCAATTGACCCTCCGGCAGAGCACCGATGAAGGCTCCAAGATGGGATCTCGCGGATACAGAATGTTACGGCAGTGGAAATAGTTTTTCGTGGTCGCTTCTGATGTTTTCAGGGTACATGGGTATATATAGGAGGAAGAAGTAGGTCGGTGGACTCCCGAGGGGCCCACGAGATAGGGGGCACGCCCAGTAGGGGGGGCACGCCCTCCACCCTCGTGGTCGCCTCCCTTGTTTCTTGACTTCCACTCCAAGTCCTCTGGATCACGTTTGTTCCAAAAATCACGCTCCTGAAGGTTTCATTCCGTTTGGAATCCATTTGATATTCCTTTTCTTCTAAATACTGAAATAGGCAAAAAAACAACAATACGAGCTGGGCCTCCGGTTAGTAGGTTAGTCCCAAAAATGATATAAATGTGTAAAGTAAAGCCCATAAACATCCAAAACGGGTAATATAATAGCATGGAACAATCAAAAATTATAGATACGTTAGAGACGTATCACACACCAGCCCACAAGGGGCTGGTGCGCCCCTCTATGGTGGCCTGCCCTAGGGGAGGGAAAGGAAAGGGAGGAGTCGGCCTCCCCCTGCCTTCCTCCTTCCCCCTTTCCTCCCCCCTTTGGGAAAACATGGTAGGGGGGCGCGGCCAGGGCAGGGGCCCTTGGGCCGGCCGGCCACCTATTTGGTGCGCCAGGCTGCCTCCTCTCCCCCACCTATATATACATGGGAAGGGGGCGCCACACAAGGACAACATTGTCTTAGCCGTGTGCGGCGCCCCTCTCCATAGTTTCGTCCCTCGATCATATTTTCATAGTGCTTAGTGATACGTCTCCTTCGTATCTATAATTTTTGATTGTTCCATGCCAATATTCTACAACTTTTACATACTTTTGGCAAGTTTTTATACTATTTCTTGGAATAACATATTAATCTAGTGCCCAGTGCCAGTTCATGTTTGTTGCATGTTTTTTGTTTCGCAGAAAATCCATATCAAACGGAGTCCAAACGCGATAAAAACTTACGGAGACTTTTTCTGGAATATATGTGATTTTTGGGAAAAAGAATCAACGCGAGACGATGCCCGAGGGAGCCACAAGGCAGGGGGCGCGCCCAGGGGGTAGGGCGCGCCGTGGGCCCTTGTGGTCACCCCGTAAGGCGGTTGGTGCCCTCCTTTCGCCACAAGAAAGCTAATATCCGGATAAAAATCATGTCAAAATTTCAGCCCAATCGGAGTTACGGATCTCCGGGAATTTAAGAAATGGTGAAAGGCCAGAATTTGGGAACGCGAAAACAGAAGGAAACAGAGAGAGATATCTAATCTCGGAGGGGCTCTCGCCCCTCCGCCGCCATGGAGGCCAAGGACCAGAGGGGAAACCCTCCTCCCATCTAGGGGGAGGCCAAGGAAGAAGAAGGAGGAGGAGGAGGAGGAGGGGCGCTCTCTCCCCCTCTCTCCCGGTGGCATCAAAATGCCGTTGGGGCTATCATCGTGACAACAATCTACACCAACAACATCTCTGCCGTCATCACCAACTCTCTCCCCCTCTATTTAGCGGTGTAACCTCTCTTTTATGCGTTGTAATCTCTACTTAAACATGGTGCTCAACGCTATATATTATTTCCCAATGATGTACGGCTATCCTATGATGTTTGAGTAGATCCATCTTGTCCTATGGTTTGATTGATGATCATGATTGGTTTGAGTTGCATGTTTTATTACTGGTGTTGTCCTATGGTGTTCTCCGTGTCGCGCAAGCATGAGGGATCTCTGCTGTAGGGTTTGCAATATTTTCATGGTTTGCTTATTGTCTGTGTTGCGTGAGTGATAGAAACACAAACACGGATAAGTGGGTTATGGCGTATGGGAATAAAGAGGACTTGATACTTTAATGTGATGGTTGGGTTTTACCTTAATGATCTTTAGTAGTTGCGGATGCTTGCCAGAGTTCCAATCATAAGTGCATATGATCCAAGAAGAGAAAGTATGTTAGCTTATGCCTCTCCCTTATATAAAATTGCAATAATGATTACTGGTCTAGTTATCGATTGCCTAGGGACAAATAACTTTGTTCTGACAAAAAGCTCTCTAGTAAAACTAACTTAGTTGTTTCTTTATCTAAACAGCCGCTAGTTTTTATTTACATGCTCTTTATTATCTTGCAAATATATCCCACAACACCTACAAAGTACTTCTAGTTTCATACTTCTTCTAGGTAAAGTGAACATCAAGCGTGCGTAGAGTTGTATCAGTGGTCAATAGATCTTGAGGGAATATTTGTTCTACCTTTAGCTCCTCGTTGGGTTTGACACTCTTACTTATCGAAAGAGGCTACAACTGATCCCCTGCACTTGTGGGTTATCAATACCTTTTTTCTGGCGCCATTGCCAGGGAGCAATAGCGTGGGGTGAATATTCTCATGTGTGCTTGTTTACTTTATCACTAAATAGATTTTATTTGCTGTTCTAAGTTGTTCTCTATCTTTAGTTATGGATATGGAACACGAAATACCAAAAAAATTAGGTGTACTTGCTACTCATGGAGATGGGGAACCTCCTAAAACCCTTGGTGCTCATTATGTGAAAGATATTATGCACTACTTTAATAATCCTGAGAAAACCCCATTCAATTATATAATGGGAGACACTGAATCAACATGAATACTTTAGGGATTATCGCTTGACTCAAAAAGGGAAACTGTTATGGGATCAAATTCATATGTTGCATTGGTATGCTCGGAATTTATGCTTGAGATATGATTATACTTGTTGTTCTAGGATGAAGGCTATACACCTTTCCTTTTCATGTAAATTTAATGATAATGAAGCCTTGGCTTCTTATGCTAATGGTATTTATCACTAGTAGAAAAAGGGCCTAATGTGAAGCACATTAGTCCCGGTTTGTAACAGAACTGACACTAATGTGATCATTAGTGCCGGTTCCAACGGCTAGGGGGCGGAGCTCATTAGTATCGGTTTGTGGAGAACCTTTAGTACTGGTTCTTGCCACGAACCGGTACTAAAGAGCCTGTGGCACGCTGTGGTCAGGCTGGGGCCCCACCAGCACCTTTAGTATCGGTTCATGTCACAAACCGGTACTAGAGGTTTCTAGTTGATTCATTCTACATCGGTTTTTTAGTCCCACCTCGCTCTACTAACAGAGTTTTTACCACCTTAAATATGTTACATCTCAAACTATCACAACCACTTGGTCTTCATTGAACTCTATGTGTAGAATTTGTGGCCACAATATGAGTCTTCTCCGGTTTCTAAACTGGCGAGGACTCATATTGACAATTCAGATTGTACACAAAAAGATCATTGATGATCAATGTATTTTTGATGTATTTCTCTGTAGCAGTAGCGCGTTTTGGCTGAAAGGCAGTACTGATCAATGTATGTTTATGTATATTTTTTACATGTTTACACAATCTCTTTTGAAGTATTAGGGTTTATAAGCCCTGAGTGCAGAGACGATGAAGGAGAGGCGCAATGCTCACCTGCACATTGCTTAGCTTCAGTATGCACGATTCAAGGCCACGTCATCAACTTTCAACCCTTTCTGGTATCATTTGCTATTTTTCATTCATTTACTAATTTGTTTTGAGACCTAAATGACCGTGAAATTGAAAAGCACTACAAAATGAACTCTGAAAAGGTTGAAACTTGGCATGGTATCATCATTTCGCCCGCATATCATGTGCAAAAAAGTAGAGAGGGTTATGGCAAAAACTGGATGCACTTCGTGTATAAACTGGACAATCTCTTTCGAAGTATCAGGGTTTCGGACGAAAGCTCATCTGTTACACCGGCTATTCAAAATTTTAATAACTTATTACAACTCCGGACTTTTTTTGCGTTCAGATGCATGATTCAAGGCCACATCATCAACTTTCAACCCTTTCTGGCATCATTTGCTATTCTTCATTCATTTACTGGTTTGTTTTGAGACCTAAATGACCGTGAAATTGAAAAGCACTACAAAATGAACTCTAAAAAATGTTGAAACTTGGCATGGTATCATCATTTCACCCGCATAGCCTGTGCAAAAAAGTAGAGAGGGTTACGACAAAAACTGGATGCACTTCGTGTACAAACTGAACAATCTCTTTCGAAGTATCAGGGTTTCGAACGAAAACTCATCTGTTACACCGACTATTCAAAATTTAAATAACTTATTAATTACAACTCCAGACATATTACCAATTTGAATATAATGATAAAACACACTAATTTTAAACATAAGAAAAAATAATCACTGAAAAATCTATTTTTAAAGTTAAGTTATTCACGAACTAGTGATTCACACAAATTTCAAATAATTCAAACTTTTTGTACCTAAAGCAAAATATTCACAAAGAAACTCTAAATACAGCAAAAAACTACTCAGAAATAAAAAGAAGAAAATATATAAACCACAAAATAAAAAAATATATAAAAAAATATTTCCGCGTTGCCTAGTGGGCCTGCTCCGCCTTGAGCGTGGTTATGCAGGCCCATAAGGCCCATCAGGCTCACAGGGCAGCGCGGCAAAGTTAGGCCCAGAGGCCTGCATTAGAGAGAAGCTCGAAGGAGCAGCCGCGGCTGGGTTTATAAACCAGTGCGGCTGCCCTTTGCTCGGCGTGGTGGGACTAAAAATTGTGCACCGCAGAACGGGAGCGCACCCTCTTTAGTACCGGTTCGGCCTGGCCGAATTTGACCTTTAGTACCAGTTCCTGGCTCCAACGGTACTAAAGGCATCTCCTATATAAGCAGCACTTACGAAAATTTCAGTTATCATCTGTTCATTTGTTCGTCGCGCCCGTCCCCGCGCCGCCCCTGTCACCACCCCCATCGCCGTCGTCGCCGCCCCTCCGTCCCTACGCCGCCACCGTCACCGTCGTTGCCACCCCCGTCGCGCGTATCCTGTTGGCGCCCCAGCCCGTCCCTGTCGCCTCACATCGCCGGTCGTCGCCCTGCTATAAGATCGACCGCGCCCCCCGACCGACCCCATGTCGCTCGTCGGCGGCCTCTTTGTGCGCATGCACACACACAAACACACACACACACACAAATGTTTAATGTCAAATGTTAGATTATATAAATGTTAGATTATGTATGAATTAGATAATGTTAGATGAGTTAGTTTTTTATACTTTTAGTTATAGATGAATTTATATTAATGTTAGATTAATTAGATATATATTAAATTTAGGTATATGAGATTTGATCATCTAATTAAAATTTTAGTATATAGAACTAGCTACTTTATTTTTAGTAAGAAAATTAATAGAACTAGTTTAGTTTAATTAATCAGTTCAATTAGTTGAACTAGTTAGTTGAATTAGTTGAGATACTTTATTTAGGTATATTTTTAGTAAGTGCTTAGTTGAATTAATTAGTTGAACTAGTTTAATTAGTTGAATTAATATAACTAATAAGTGTTTAATGTTTCACCTATGAACATAGGAAATGTTGTCTGACGACGAAAACGATTTCATTATGTGTGAATACTGCAAAGACCAACGCGGCCTGTGCGATAGAAATTTCCTAGTTGATGATAGCCGCTTCATCATCAAGCTGGATGAGACCTTAAAAGTGGATACAGTAAGTCACAACGACAAGTCTTTTTTCGTAATTAAGCATATGCATGACTTATGCTTCATTTGCTTCAACTTATAATTTTAAATTATCACTATTCTACTAGAGTATCCCCTGCCATGCAAGAATTTTTGTCTTGGATAAGATAGGTTTCAGTCCTAACAAAACTATGGAGGTAAAGAGAGTTTATTTGAAGGTCGAGCATGGTTATACCTTCAATGTCAATTATGCAATGCAGACGCCTACACCTATTTTGAATGCAAAACTTGGCAAGCACTATGCAAGGCTTATGTATTTGAGCCTGATATGTTTTTCACCTTTGATATTCGTCCTGAAGATGATATTGAAGGTAATAGAGACATTTGAATCGATGAGCAGACGCCTCCAGTTCTACCATTATGTGAGTTTCTCAACCATATTTATGTCTTCGATATTGTTTTTTCAAAAATAGTTGACAACTAATTTCTATTGACAACTTATTTCCATTCAAGTAAACATGTCCAGCGCTTGGTAGACAAGACCGTCCACTGTCCCGGGGCTGAACTAAATTGCGAGGAGATAAGTCATTATGCTTCATGGCTTGAGGATCTTAATGCTGTCAAGAGAAATTATTTTCCTGAATTTGAAAATCTTAGTACTCAAAACGTGCGGCCAATAGTGTTTGTATTGAAATACGGTCACATCTATTTAGGAAAGATGGTAAGATTTTTACTATTTTTCCTCAGTGCATCTTTTGCATACATTATTTTTCAAGCTAAACTTCATTGCTATGTATAATGTTACTATATGATGTTTTTCAACAGGGACTCCCGATGACAGTTGTGCCATAGTGGATTGATACTAAAGGTCGCATGTCAATGGTTAGCTTACGGCCAAGACATCCTACATTGCACATGAGTGCATTCAGGGTTTCTACAACCGAGGAATGCTTAATAGTGAAAGACTGGAGCAAAATTGTGAAGGATCGCAGAGAAGTACTAGGGGACAGCAATCAGAAGCGTAACCCACGATTAGGAGACAGGTTCATCTGCATGCTCCAATATGATGAATCAGGAGAGCTATACATGTTCTATGCTATTTTACCTGAGAGAGAGTAGCAGGAGTGATTAGCATGCTCTTAGTACTTGTCCTCTCATGTCCGTGTTCTTCGTCCTGAACTTAATCTCAAAGAGCGATTTGCTTTTGTGGTCTTATGAACGCTTATAATCATGACCATGTTGAACTCGATGATATCTTTCCTTCTGGTACAAGTGAATGTTTCTTCTTTAAGCTAGTATTGGTGGTGATTAGATAGCGATAATGATTATGATGATTAAATAGTGGTAATGACGACTATGATGATTTTTAGCTAGCTAGTATACTGTTGTTGGTGATGATATGATGTAATAGTTTTTATATTAATATGATGATGATGATGATGAGTTATTATATCATTTATGAAAGAAACCGCAGATTAGTTTCAACTGGATGGATCCTAGCTAGCTAAGTGATCAAGTATATGCCATATCCATATTAATTACTTGCTCACCTAATATATATATAAGTGATCAAGTAACTAATATGCATATGGCATATACTTTGATCACTTAGCTAGGATCCATGCATGCATCCAGTTGAAACTAATATGCGGTACTTTCACCTAATGATTTAACAACTCATTATAATGTAAAAAACAATCTCTAAATTAAATTGAAAACACAAAATTAAAGGAAAAATAAAAAATAAAACCAAAACCCCCCCAAACATTTAGTACCAGTTGGTGTTACCAACCGGTACTAAAGGTCTCCCCGCACCCGGCCCTGGCTCGTGCCACGTGGTGGCACTTTAGTGGCAGTTCATGTCAAACTGGTACTAAGGGGGGGGGGGCTTTAGTCCCCATCCTTTAGTGTCTGTTACAGAACCGGCACTAAAGGCCCTTACGAATCGGTGCTAAATCCTGGTTCTGCATTAGTGTATGATTACTATGATGTGGAACGAATAGAAGAATTCGTTGCTTTTAAGGGTACTTATGAAATTGAATCTTTGTTTGAAAAGTATGAAGCTTTTGATGATGATGTTTATAGACCTGAAAATTTTGCTATACTTAAATATTGCTATGAGAATTATGAATACAATGCCGATATTGATGCATTTATTGAGAAAGTCTCCTCTGTCCAAGAAGTGAATAATATTTTGCAGGAATCTATGGAAGAAGAAATTGCTGAAACTATGAGCTCATTAGATGAAAAGGATGACGAGGAGAGCGAAGAACAAAAGGAGGAAGAGCGGATTGATCACTCGTTCCCACCTTCTAATGATAGTAACTCTTCAACTCATACATTGTTTAATTTGCCTTCATGCTTACCGAAGGATGATTGCTATGATAATTGCTATGATCCATTTGATTCCAGCTTGATGCTTGTGGCCATGATGCCAATATGAATTATGCTTATGGAGATGAACTTGCTATAGTTTCTTATGTTAAGAATGATTTTTTTTTCTATTGCACCCACACATGATAGCCCTATTTCTTTTTGAATTCTCCCAACTACACTATATCGGAGAAATTGCGCTTATTAAGGACTATATTGATGGGTTGTGTTCTACTATTGCACATGATGATTTTGATAAATATAATATGCATGTGCTTGCTTCTCCTACTTGCAATTATTATGAGAGAGTAACTACATCTTTGCCTCTCTATGTTTCCAATACGATAAAATTGCAAGAAGCTGTTTATGCTATGTATCGGCCTTTACTTTGTGTGCATGAATTATTCTTTTATGACGTGCCGATGCATAGGAAGAGAGTTAGACTTTTTTGTTGCATGACATATGTTGCTTTGTGCTCACTAATAAAATACAAAACAATTTTCATTAAACTTGGCTTTGATATACATTGGGATCTGGGTGGATCCATTACTTGAGCACTATATGCCTAGCTTAATGGCTTTAAAGAAAGCGCTGCCAGGGAGACAACCCGGAAGTTTTAGAGAGTCTTTATTTCTGCTGAGTACTTTTATAGAGTTTAAAAACAAAAAAAAATAAAGTGGGGAACCTAAAACTTTTCAAAAACAAAAGAGAAAGTAAGAAGGACAAGCATCGTTGAAGTGGGGGAGCTCCTTGAATTTTCTTCATGCCCATAGAAACTTTGCAAATCTTGAATTACAGAAACTTTTAAAAAAATAATTATTATCCCCTTGTATAAATCCATTGTATTATAAAAATAATGTGCCACGGTTTGCCTTTAGGATGATTAGATTGCTTGTTTGGTATGTGCGGTGGAAAAACGGAAACTTTGGCTATAGCGCGTGAATTTACATTTTTTTACTGGAAAGTCAAACACTTCTGAAACTTTTTGCATGGTACTTATATAAAAAATTTCTATTTTTCCTAATTTTTCAGAATTTTTGGAGTTACATAAGAATGGTAGATGTCCAGATTGCTACAGACTGTCCTGTTTAAGACATATTCTGTTTTTCATGCATTGTTTTGCTCGTTTTGATGAAACTATCGATTTTATTGGTGGTATAAGCCATGGAGAAGTTATAATACAGTATCTACAATGCAAAAATAAAATATGAATGAGTTTGCAGCATTACTTAAAGTGGTGATTTGTTTTATTACACTAACAGATCTCACGAGGGTTTTGTTAAGTTTTGTGTGATTGAAGTTTTCAAGTTTTGGGTGAGATCACGATGGATCAAAGAATAAGGAGTGGTAAGAGCCTAAGCATGGGGATGCCCGAGGCACCCCAAGGTAAATGACTCCCAAGCAACTAATCTTGGGGATGCCCCGGAAAGCATTCCCTCTTTCTTCTAACGATCATCAGTAATTTTAGTTGGAGCTATATTTTTATTCGTCACATGATATGCGTAAATCTTGGAGCGTCGTGTGGTTTTTATTTTTCTTTTAGTAATGCACCATGCTGGTATGAGATAGTCCTTGGTTGATTTATAGAATGTTTCATGCACTTCATTTATATCTTTTGAGTATGGATTTATAGAATGTGATGTAGGGCGGAACCCTATGGGGCCAATCTTTCACGTTTGGAGAGGATCCCTACGAGGAACACGAAGAATGCACGGAAAAACATGAGGGAAATCATGGGGGAAAACAAGAGAACCACTCAACCGACACGAATATGATCACACAAGTGCTAGATCATCGAGGCACAAAGTAACACGAGATCCAAAGTCAACAAGGGACGATACAAGAGTAATTGTTCTTCTCCTTGAGGAGGTCCTGATTGTCTTCTCCGAGTGGAGGTCTTGAATTCGGGTGGATCTTCTCCGAAGAGGTGCGGTCCCTCACGAGGAGTAGATCCAGTACAGATGAGCAATGCTCTATCTCAAATGAGCTAAACCAATGCTAACCCTAAAACGAGGATGGAGGAGGAGTATATATAGTCTAGGGGGAGAAGGGGTACACGGGCCACGGCCCTTACACTATTTGCAGAAAGGGAAGGCCGGATGTCCGGGCGTCGGGCCGGATGTCTGGGCGCTCGCGAGGGGCCGGATGTCCAGGCTGAAGGGTCGGATGTCCAGGCTGAAGGGTCGGATGTCCGGGCTGGTGGAGACGGCCTCGGTGCTCTCTGGATAGGAGGGGCCGGATGTCCGGGCGAGGGGGCCGGATGTCTGGGACTTCGGGAGGCGCTGGATGTCTGGGGTGACGGACGGATGTCCGGGCTGTCGGGGCAACCTTCTGTGCTCCCTGGACGGCGTGTCCAGATGTCCGGGATGGAGGCCGGATGTTTGGGAAGGTCGCCGGATGTCCGGGCCCTGTAGCTTCGGCTGCAGTCTCCTGGCTGTGGGGTAGATCTCCAGGGGCCGGATGTCCGGGGCCATGGTCGGATGTCCGGTGCCTGTAGGCTGTTCTCGCCTTCTTCCATTGGTTCTCTTCTTCCGTGGACTTGGGGTATTGACCATCTTGATGTGCATCCTCGAGAGGGTCCTCTTGGTTCCTAATCATGCACAACATTCTGGACTTAGGTAGTATCCATGTATTGAGAGGATCATATGAGATATCACTATGGAGAGAAGTCACCTCGGTCTCGACAGCTCTAGCTCTTGCTCTTGTCATGGGTCCTCTTGGTGCTTGGTGAGACGATGGTAGATCCATGGGGATGACCGAAGGATGCTCCGCATCATCTCCCCTCCCTTGGGAAAGATCCAACCTAGGATCGAAATCCTCATCACCATGGTACGGGGAGAGATCGGTGACATTGAAGATGTCACTCATGTTGTACTTGTCGCGTGGGAGATCGATCTTGTAAGCATTGTTGTTGTAGCGTGCTAGCACCTTGAAGGGTCCATCGGCTCGAGGTAGAAGTTTGGACTTGCGTTTGTTGGGGAAGCGGTCCTTGCGAAGGTGTAGCCACACGAGATCTCCGATGTTGAATATCATGGGTTGCTTGTTTATGTTGAGCTTGGTCGTGAGTCATTATACTTGGCGCTTGATGGTGTGCCTTGTATCCTCGTGCATCTTCTTGATGTAGCTTCCACATGAAATCGCATCCATGTTGGTGCGCTCTTGTAGTGGAAGAGGTAGAATGTCCAATGGGGACAATGGGTTGAAGCCGTAGACGACCTCGAAAGGGGACTTGCCGGTAGTCAAAAGTCTTGCATGGTTGTAGGCGTACTCGGCGATGGGTAGACATGCCTCCCACTCCTTGATGTTCTTCTTGATCAACATGCAAAGTAGAGTGGAGAGCGTACGGTTCGTCACCTCCGTTTGGCCGTCGGTTTGAGGATGGTATGCCGATGAGAACAAGAGCTTGATTCCAAGCTTGGCGCATAGCGTCTCCCAAAAGTAACTCAAGAACTTGACGTTGCGGTCGGAGACGGTTGTCTTTGGTACTCCATGGAGTCGCAAGATTTTCCTACAAAAGAGATTGGTGACATGTGAAGCATCGTCTATCTTGTTGCAAGGAATGAAATGTGCCATCTTAGAAAATCGGTCCACAACAACAAACACGGAATCCTTGCCATTTTGAGTTCTAGCCAAACCAAGTACAAAATCCATGCTAATTTCTTCCCAAGGTTGATAAGGAATAGGAAGAGGCATGTAAAGACCATGGGATTGAGCTTTAGACTTAGCTTTGCGACATGTAGAGCATCGGTTGGTGAAACGTGAGATGTCACGGAACATCTTGGGCCAAAAGTAGTTCTTGCAGAGCGTGGCGAATGTCTTGTCGCGTCCAAAATGTCCCATGAGTCCGCCTCCATGAGCCTCTTGAAAAAGGAGCAAACGAAGAGAAGACTCAGGAATGCAAAGTTTGTTAGATCTCATAAGATAATCATCCTTGATGTAATATCGTTCCCAAGATGTATGCGTCAAACATTTAGCATAAGGAGTAGCAAAAGATGGGTCATTACCATACAAGTCTTTGATGTGCTCAAAGCCAATAACATTCAACTCAAGTTTAGTGACAAGCATGCATATGCGTGATAGTGCATCCGCAACTACATTGTCCTTAACCTTAATGTACTTGATCACATAGGGGAAAGATTCAATAAATTCACTCCCTTTGGCATGACATTTTTTCAACTTAGTTTGACCTTTTAAGTACTTCAGTGTTTCATGATCGGTATGGATGACAAACTCATGAGGTCTAAGATAATGTTCCCAAACATGCAGCACACGCATTAAAGCATACAATTATTTGTCATAGATGGGATAGTTAAGTTGAGCACCGGAGAGTTTTTCACTAAAATATGCAATGGCTCGTTTTTCTTGCATCAAAACTCCGCCAATTCTGGTACCACTTGCATCACAATGAACCTCAAAGTTTTGTCAAAGTTGGGCAAAGCAAGAATCGGAGCATGAGTAAGAAAAGACTTGAGCTCATCAAAAGCGGTGGATTGCAAAGACCCCCAAACAAAAGGAGCATTCTTCTTACTCAAAGCATGCAAACGAGCGGCAATAGTGCTAAAATCTTTCACAAGGCGGCGATAAAAACCCGCAAGGCCAAGTAAACTGCGCACTTGTTGCAAATTGGTGGGTTGGGGCCAAGTTTTAATTGCTTCAATTTTAGATTCATCAACATGTACACCCTTGGAAAAGACAACGAAACCCAAGAAAACCAACTTGTCAACTCCGAATGTGCACTTTTTCAGGTTGGCATAAAGACGTTCCTTGCGAAGCGTTTGCAAAACAGCCTTAACATGATTTAGATGCTCTTTCATGGATTTGCTAAACACAGGAATATCATCAAAGTAAACCACAACAAATACTCTAATATAAGGTCGAAGCACAAAATGCATAAGACGCATGAAAGTTCCGGGAGCTTCCGATAAACCCATAGGCATAACCAACCACTCGTACAAGCCAAATTTGGTTTTGAAAGCGGTTTTCCATTCATCACCTTCTTGTATGTGGATTTGATAATAGCCACTTTTAAGATCAATTTTTGAGAAAATGGTTGCACCGCTAAGTTCATCAAGCATATCATCTAAGCGAGGAATGGGATGCCTATAATGAACAGTAATAGAATTGATAGTTCTACAATCTGAGCACATGCGAAAACTACCGTCTTGCTTGGGCACAAGTATAACGAGAATGGCACAAGGGCTTAAGCTTTCAGGTGCATCACAGTTGTCAATTAGTTGTTGTACTTGCCGTTGGATCTCCTTAGTTTCTTTGGGGTTGATGCGGCATGGATCTTTGTTTGGTAAGGGCACTCCGGGGATGAGGTCGATTCGATGCTCAATGCCTCGTAGAGGAGGTAGACCCAGAGGTAGTTCATCGGGTAAAACATCTTGGAATTCTTGCAAAAGAGATTTAAACACTAAAGGTAGATCGTGAGACATGTTAGTTTTTGGTTCCCCATCCTTGCACACAAGGACAAAGTGCATAACACTCGATGGGTTGTCACACACTTCTCTCATCTCACTTTTGGTGGCAAATAGGACTAAGATTTTCTCTCTAGGCAAAGAGGCGCTCAAGTTTGGCTTGTGGCTCTCACTCAATTTTTGGTGGATCACTTTCTCACTCTTCTCTCCATGATGGGTGGCTTTCTTGTCGGCTATCACTTGACTAGGGGACATAGGTCATAGCACATACTCCTTCCCTTTCATCTTGAAGCTATAGTGATTGGTACGCCCATTGTGGATGATGCCGCGGTCGAATTGCCATGGTCGACCAAGAAGGAGGTGGCAAACGGACATCGGGACGACATCACACTCCAAAGTGTCCTGATATGCGCCAATCTTGAAGGAGACTTGGACCATATGCTCAACTCGTATAGTGCTGGAGTCACTTAGCCATTGGACCTTGTATGGGTGCGGGTGCTTCATCTTGACCAATTGTAGCTTGGAGCATAGTTCTTCACTTGCCAAGTTGTGACAACTACCTCCATCGATGATGACCTTGACAGACCTTCCATTGATGCCAACCTTTGTGTGGAAGATGTGGCATCGTTGGTCTTCTTCTTGTTGATATTGAAGAGTCAAGACTTTGGAGACAACGAGAGTGGGGCTTGAATCCTCATCACAAAAGACTTGATCATCTTCATCCTCATTTACGCGCCGGTGCATGGCCACTTTCTCAAGGGCTTCCATCTCCTCTTCACTCATGGAGTCATAGCTTCCATCATTGTTGAGGATAATGGGAAATATTTAGCAGAGAAGTAATAAATCATATCCTAGGGACTTTGCACACAACCAGGATCAAGAGAATTAAACCATATCTTAGCATCACCCTTTAATGAGAACGGAAATATTTTGAGTAAATAAAGGTAGCGCGATCTCTCATTATTAGTAAACAGGGCAGCTAATCATTTAACTTAGTAACATGTGCCACCACAGTTTCAGATTCATAGCCATAGATGGCAGTTCCTTACCTCCCCTCGTAGTTGAGGGCAAAATAGTAGTTCGATCGTCTTTCAAGTTCTTCATAGTGTCCAGCAGATATAAATCCCAAGTGACTCAAAGAATAGAGCTATGCTCCCCGGCAACGGCGCCAGAAAAAGGTCTTGATAACCCACAAGTATAGGGGATCGCAACAGTTTTCGAGGGTAGAGTATTCAACCCAAATTTATTGATTCGACACAAGGGGAGCCAAAGAATATTCTCAAGTATTAGCAGCTGAGTTGTCAATTCAACCACACCTGGAAACTTAGTATCTGCAGCAAAGTGTTTAGTAGCAAAGTAATATGATAGTGGTAGTAACGGTAACAAAGGTAAAGACAGCAAAAAGTAATGTTTTTGGTATTTTGTAGTGATTGTAACAGTAACAACGGAAAAGTAAATAAGCTAGAACCAGTATATGGAAAACTCATAGGCACCGGATTAGTGATGGATAATTATGCCGGATGTGGTTCATCATGTAACAGTCATAACATAGGGTGACATAGAACTAGCTCCAGTTCATCAATGTAATGTAGGCATGTATTCCAAATATAGTCATACGTGCTTATGGAAAAGAACTTGCATGACATCTTTTGTCCTACCCTCCCGTGGCAGCGGGGTCCTATTGGAAACTAAGGGATATTAATGCCTCCTTTTAATAGAGAATCGGAACAAAGCATTAGCACATAGTGAATACATGAACTCCTCAAACTATGGTCATCACCGGGAGTGGTTCCGATTATTGTCACTTCGGGGTTGCCGGATCATAACACATAGTAGGTGACTATAGACTTGCAAGATAGGATAAAGAACTCACATATATTCACGAAAACATAATAGGTTCAGATCTGAAATCATGGCACTCGGGCCCTAGTGACAAGCATTAAGCATAGCAAAGTCATAGCAACATCAATCTCAGAACATAGTGGATACTAGGGATCAAACCCTAACAAAACTAACTCGATTACATGATAAATCTCATTCAACCCATCACCGTCCAGCAAGCCTACGATGGAATTACTCACGCACGGTGGTGAGCATCATGAAATTGGTGATGGGGGATGGTTGATGATGATGACGGCGACGAATCCCCCTCTCCGGAGCCCCGAACGGACTCTAGATCAGCCCTCTCGAGAGATATTAGGGCTTGGCGGCGGCTCCATATTGTAAAATGCGATGATTTCTTCTCTCTGATTTTTTTCTCCCCGAAAGCCAATATATGGAGTTGGAGTTGGCGTCGGAGGGCCACCAGGGGGGCCACGAGGTAGGGGCGCGCCCAGGGGGGCGCCCCCCACCCTTGTGGACAGGGTGTGGCCCCCCTGGTCTTCATCTTTGGCGAGGATTTTTTATTATTTATTCTAAGATATTCCGTGGAGTTTCAGGTCGTTCCGAGAACTTTTATTTTCTGCACATAAAACAACATCATGGCAATTCTGCTGAAAACAGCGTCAGTCCGGGTTAGTTCCATTCAAATCATACAAGTTAGAGTCCAAAACAAGGGCAAAAGTGTTTGGAAAAGTAGATACGACGGAGACGTATCAACTCCCCCAAGCTTAAACCCTTGCTTGTCCTCAAGCAATTCAGTTGACAGACTGAAAGAGAAAAAGAAAAACTTTTACAAACTCTATTTGCTCTTGTTGTTGTAACATGAAAAGTCAGCATTCAAGTTTCAGCAAATATTATGAATTAACCATACTAACAATAACACAAAGGTCTCACAATTACTCATACCAATAGCATAATCAGCTAGCGAGTTATAGTAATAAAACTCGGATGACAACACTTTCTCAAAATAATCATAACATGATATAACAAAATGGTATCTCGCTAGCCCTTTCTGAGACCGCAAAACATAAATGCAGAGCACCTTTAAAGATCAAGGACTGACTAAACATTGTAATTCATGGTAAAATAGATCCAGTCAAGTCATACCCAATATAAACCAATTATAATGAATGCAAACAACAATGTGCTCTCCAGCGGGTGCTTTTTAATAAGAAGGGTGATGACTCAACATAAAAGTAAATAGATAGACCCTTCACAGAGGGAAGCAGGGATTTGTAGAGGTGCCAGAGCTCAGTTTTTAAAATAGAGATGGAATAACATTTTGAGTGGCATACTTTTGCTGTCAACGCAACAACTATGAGATGACGATATCTTCCATGCTAAACAAACTATAGGCGGTTCCCAAACAGAATGGTAAATTTTATACTCCCCCTCCTCCACAGGCATCAATCCATGGCTTTCTCGAAACAACGAGTGCCTCCAACATTCAACGGGTCCCAGGAGGAGTTTTGTTTGCAATTATTTTGATTTAGTTTGCATAAAGCATGGGACTGGGCATCCCGGTGACCAGCCATTTTCTCGTGAATGAGGAGCAGAGTCCACTCCTCTTGAGAATAACCTCCTAACATGGAAGATAAGGGCAGCCCTAGTTGAGACATGAGCTGCTCGAGCATACAAAACATAATTTCATTTGAAGGTTTGGAGTTTGGCACATACAAATTTACTTGGAATGGCAGGCAAATACCGCATATAGGTAGGTATAGTGGACTCATAAGGAACAACTTTGGGGTTTAAGGATTTTGTATGCACAAGCAGTATTCCCGCTTAGTACAGGTGAAGGCTAGCAAAAGACTGGGAAGCGACCAACTGAGAGAGCGACAACAGTCGTAAACATGCATTAAAATTAATTTACACCGAATACAAGCATGAGTAGGATATAATCCACCATGAACATGAATATCATGAAGGCTATGTTGATTTGATTCAACTACATGCGTGAACATGTGCCAAGTCTAGTCACTCAATTCATTTAAAGGAGGATACCATCCCATCATACCACATCATAATCATTCTAATAGCATGTTGGCACGCAAGGTAAACCATTATAACTCATAGCTAATCAAGCATGGCACAAGCAACTATAATATCTAAATGTCATTGCAAATATGCTTACTTCATAATAGTTAACTCAGGAACGATGAATCATCATATTTACAAAAACAAGAGAGGTCGAGTTCATACCAGCTTTTCTCATCCCAATAAGTCCATCATATATCGTCATTATTGCCTTTCACTTGCACGACCGAACGAGGTGAATAATAATAAGAGTGCACGTGCATTGGACTAAGCTGGAATCTGCAAGCATTCAATAAACAGGAGAAGACAAGTAATATGGGCAAGCCTACGATGGAATTACTCACGCACGGTGGTGAGCATCATGAAATTGGTGATGGAGGATGGTTGATGGTGACGACGGTGATGAATCCCCCTCTCCGGAGCCCCGAACGGACTCCATATCATCCCTCCCGAGAGAGATTAGGGAATGGCGGCGGCTCCGTATAGTAAAACGCGATGATTTCTGCTCTCTGATTTTTTTCTCCTGAAAGCCCATATATGGAGTTGGAGTTGGCGTCGGAGGGCCACCAGGGGGCCCACGAGGTAGGGGGGCACGCCCAGGGGGGCGCGCGCCCCCACCCTCGTGGACAGGGTGTGGGCCCCCTGGTCTTCATCTTTGATGAGGATTTTTTATTATTTATTCTAAGATATTCCGTGGAGTTTCAGGTCATTCCGAGAAATTTTATTTTCTGCACATAAAACAACACCATGGCAATTCTGCTGAAAACAGCGTCAGTCCGGGTTAGTTCCATTCAAATCATACAAGTTAGAGTCCAAAACAAGGGCAAAAGTGTTTGGAAAAGTAGATACGATGGAGACGTATCAACGCGCTCGTTCTTCCTCTTGGTGACATTGATGTTGTCGTTCTTGAGCTTGTGCGAAAGCAACTTGGTGTGGTTGAGGATGAAGTACTTGCTCGTCGACTTGCTCTTGTGAATGTTTGTCATGTAGAGGATTGTGAGATGCATGACGGTCTTGACGGCGACTCATTGAAGAGTGTTCGATGTCGGTGTACTTGAGCCGGAGAAGGTGTCGTCTGAGTGTCGACTTGAGCGGCTCCGTCTTGAGTATGAAGAAGTTGAAGGAGGACGGTTCACCAACAAGGCACAGATCTCGTCCATCCTTGCATTGTTCTCTTGCTTGTGAGCGTCGAGCTTGTTGTCGAAGTAGTCTCGTGTATGTTCCTCGGAGAGTCGCAAGTCGGTGGCGAGGTTGTCGATGCGGTCGTTCATTGCTTGTTGCTCTTGATGCAACACTCGTTGTGCACCAAAGAGGTGGCTCTTGGTGACGAATGATGACATGTCGTCATCTTGCTCGATGAAGAGTGGGTTGGTAGAAGTACTTGGCCTATCCATCATTCCAAGCAAAATGTGAGTGGTACAAGGAGAAGAACTTATACGAAATGTACCTTGACTGATGTTGACGATGAATCAAGTTCACTCAAATGTGGACAATGAAATAGCACTATTGGTACCAATTCTTGTCGGTTCTCACACCTACACAAGTAAAAGCTTATGGTGGAGCTTGATTAGGATGGTGGCACAAAATTTAATGCAATTATAAGTGAGCTTCAATAATGTTGGAAAAGATTCACAAATTTGCAAATGCAACAAGTAGACCAAGCAAGTATTGTTACACGGAAACACACACGCAAATAGATAGGTGGGATTGTGCAAACCAAAAATGAGCCAAAATGTGGAATCCACGAAAATGCTCTTGTTGCACAATACACGAGAGACGCTAGCACAATTGCACAATAGGCGGATACATAACTTGTGCACAACCTACTAGGCAAAAATGCAACGACCTCTATCCCAAGTATGCTATATGTATGGTATTTCGGCGATATGATCCAAGATGATCGAATATGACAATCTTAATGTTGTATGATGCTATGCTTCTTGCTTATAAGCTCTTTGCTTATCTTTCTTCTTTGCTTAAAAGCTTGTGTGGCTCTTTCACTTTTGAGCTCTTTTCTCATGCAAAACTTCACGAACCAAGATAGCAATTGTGTATGCAATGACAACTTTGTGACACAAAAGATGATGGCAAGATATGCACCACTATGGTATGGTATGTATGCTATGGAGTATGATCGCTAATGTGCACAAGTCACATTGCCGGCAATACTCAATGGCTAGTCTCGATGGGTAAGCTATGCAAATGTAAGGCCATGTGTTTATCAATGCAATTGCAAGGTATGACAAAGATGTCGTCGAGGTTACCGTCCTTGGCGATGATGAGTAGTCGATGGAGATGAGCGGTCGTGATGTTGATGACAAACCATACCTATATAGCCGAAACACAATAGGACACAGGAACCACAACCCAAAATCTCAAAGACCAAAACGTGTCAAAATCGTCATAGCAGGTAGCGGTGAGCGGTGGTGGTATGCGGAAGTATGCATGGGCACCGGGGCAAAATTGAGAGAAGCTAGGTGGAAAAAGCGCGGGGGGTGGAGTTGCTGCTACTAGGGGCCAGATGTCCGGGGACACGGGCAGATGTCCGGGCGCCTGGATCGGGGACGAACACGATGAACTCCACGGGAAAAAGGGCAACTCCGAGGCAAAGTTCGGACGAATTTGTGGATGGAAATTGCGGGAGAGATGGGGAAAAGCTAGATCCACTCAATGCAAAGCAGATCCGTGGATCAAATCCAACAAAACTTCATCACACCAACAAATCACAAAAAAAAATTTGGGGCTATTTTTGGTGCGGATTTTCGGATTTAGGACGAAAACAACAAAATCAAGCTAGAAATCACGGGGTAGGGGCTCCAAAAACGTGATCAACGTGGCTCATGATACCAAGATGATGTAGGGCGGAACCCTATGAGGCCGATCTTTCACATTTGGAGAGGATCCCTACGAGGAACACGAAGAACGCGCGGAAGAACACAAGGGAAATCATGGGGGGAAACAAGAGAAACACTCAACCGACACGAATATGATCACACAAGTGCTAGATCATCGAGGCACAAAGTAACACGAGATCCAAAGTCAACAAGGGACGATACAAGAGTAACCGTTCTTCTCCGTGAGGAGGTCTTGATTGTCTTCTCCGGGTGGAGGTCTTGAATCCGGGTGGATCTTCTCCGAAGAGGTGCGGTCCCTCACGAGGATTAGATCCGGTACGGATGAGCAATGCTCTATCTCAAATGAGCTAAACCAATGTTAACCCTAAAACAAGGATGGAGGTGGAGTATATATAGTCTAAGGGGCGAAGGGGTATACGGGCCACGGCCCTTACACTGTTCGCAGACAGGGAAGGCCGGATGTCCGGGCGCTTGCGAGGGGCCGGATGTCTAGGCTGAAGGGTCGGATGTTCGGGCTGGTGAAGACGGCCTCGGTGCTCTCTGGATAGGAGGGGCCGGATGTCCGGGCGAGGGGGCTGGATGTCCGGGACTTCGGGAGGCGCCGGATGCCCGGGGTGACGGTCGGATGTCCGGGCTGTCGGGGCAGCCTTCTGTGCTCCCTAGACGGCGTGTCCGGATGTTCGGGCTGGAGGCCGGATTTCCGGGGTGGAGGGCCGGATGTCCGGGCTAGTCGCTGGATGTCCGGGCCCTGTAGCTTCTGCTGCAGTCTCCTGGTTGTGGGGTAGATCTCCAGGGGATGGATGTCCGGGACCATGGCCGGATGTCCGGTGCCTAGAGGTTGTTCTCGCCTTCTTCCATTGGTTCTCTTCTTCCATGGACTTGGGGTCTTGACCATCTTCATGTGCATCCTCGGGAGGGTCCTCTTGGTACCTAATCATGCACAACATTCCGGACTTAGGTAGTAGCCATGTCTCGAGAGGATCATATGAGATATCACTAAGGAGGGAAGTCACCTCGGTCTCGAGAGCTCTAGCTCTTGCTCTTGTCATGGGTCCTCTTGGTGCTTGGTGAGATGATGGTAGATCCATGGGGATGATCGAAGGATGCTCCGCATCAGAATGCTTCATGTGCTTCACTTATATCATTTGAAGTTTGGGTTGCCTGTTTCTCTACACATAAAAAACCGCCATTTGTAGAATCCTCTTTTTCTTCACTTATATTTGTTAGAGCATGGGCATATCTTTTGTAGAAAGAATTAAACTCTCATGCTTCACTTATATCTATTTAGAGAGTCAACAGGAATTGGTCATTCACATGGTTAGTCATAAAATCCTACATAAAACTTGTAGATCTCTGAATATGATATGTTTGATTTCTTGCAATATATTTGCGATATAAAGATGGTGATATTAAAGTCATGCTAGTGAGTAATTGTGGATTGGTAGAAATACTTGTGTTAAGCTTTGTGATTCCCGAAGCATGCACGTATGGTGAACCGTTATGTGATGAAGTCGGAGCATGATTTATTTTTTGATTGTCTTCCTTATGAGTGGCGGTCGGGGATGAGCAATGGTCTTTTCCTACCAATCTATCCCCCTCGGAGCTTGCTGTAGTACTTTGTTTCAATAGCTAATAGATTTTTGCAATAAGTATGTGAGTTCTATATGACTAATGTTGAGTCCATGGATTAAACGCACTCTCACCCTTCCGTGATTGCAACTTCCGCCGGTGCAATAAACCCACCATATAACTTCCACAAAACAGCCATCATACCTACCTATTATGGCATTTCCATAGCCATTCACTACAGGAAACAGATAATTTGCCGTCTATGAATCACAGACGACACAGACCTAAATCCAGACGGCAAAGATTTTGCCGTCAAGAAGCATACGGCAAACTCAGACGGCAAAGATAAGTCGGCAAAGAATACTTTGCCATCAGCTTTTCCTCGGGAAGACGACAAAGACTTTGCCGTCACCCAAATCCCAGTCACAGGCAGCAAAGAAACTTCTTTGCCGTCAGCTGAAACACAATCTTTGCCATTAGCCGATCTACTTTATAGACGGCAAATATTTTTTTTAAATATAAAAAAAATCACAGGACCGCTAAACATCAAAACATTTTCCCTGGCATTCTTTATAGGTCGTTTTACTCAACAAAACTACCACAATCAATTCTCATGACACAATATATATAATTTTTGACGGTGAAATACAATTCCATTGACCATTGGGCTCAGCAACATCGCTAGCTTATCTAAATAAGCAACATCGCTGGCTTATCTAAAAAACATCGCTGGCTCCCTCCGTTGCCAACCGCTCGGTGTCATCCAGCTGATGTGGACAAGCGACAGTGACCCTCGGCATCATCCAGCCGATGTGGACGAGCGGCAGCGACCCTCGGTGTCCGGCGCTGCTCCCTGCGATGGCCGGTGGGCTAAATGAGGCAGGCTCCAATGGTCGGATGGCGTGGGCGAAGGCAGGCACACGCGAGCGGAGGCGGAAGCGAGCAGGGGCGCACAAACACAGGCTCCAGCGGGCGGCATCTCCAGCTCAGATGGCTGCAGGAGGTTGATGTCGGCGGTGTGCGGAGCAGGGCGGAGGCTGACGGAGGCGGGCGAAGGCCGACGGAGGCGGGCGGCCAGGCGAAGGCTAGCGGAGGCCGACGCTGGCGAGGTCCAGCGACGCTAATGTGGCTGGTGAAGTGGTGGTGCGGTGGCAGGGAAGCATGGGCCAGGGATTGAGCGTGCTTTCTATCCTAGCGATAGCGTGTGCGTGGTGGGTGGGGCCGGTTGCAGAGAACATGGGTGGGGAGAGAGAGGACGTGGGGGCGTCGGAGAGAGATCGTGTGGAGCGAATAATGCCACCTCATCGATTCAGGAGATGGATCCGCGAGATGTGTTTCTTTCCTTTGCCATCTGCGTTTACTATTACAGACGGCAAAGTATCTTTGCCGTCTGCGTTTTTTATTACAGACGACAAAGACTTCTTTGCCATCTGTAATAAAAAACGCAGACGACAAAGATACTTTGTTGTCTCTATTTGTCCTTGTAGACGGCAAAGTGAGTGTTTGCCGTCTGTATTTTTTGACGTATATGGCAAAGTATATTTTGTCATTAGTTTTTCTTTGCCATCTGCTCATGACGGCAAATCATCTCTTTGTCGTCTGCCCGACGAAAAGTTAACGGCAAAGACGCCTCCTAATGGCAAATTAGTTGTTTCCCGTAGTGATTCCGAGATATATTGCCATGCAAATTCCATCATCATCATATACATGACTTGAGCATTCATTGTCATATTGTTTTTCATGATCGTAAGATAACTAGCATGATATTTTCATGGCTTATCTGTTTTTTGATATCTTTGCTATGCTAGATCATGGCACATCCTGGTACACTGCCAGGGGCATTCATATAGATTCGTACATTTTGTTCTAGTATCGAGTTGTAAAATTGAGTTGTACGTAAATAAAAGTGTGATGATCATTATTATTAGAGCATTGCCCCAGTGAGGAAAGAGATCCCAACAAACAGAATGAGAGAACAAGAGAGAAGGGGCGATGTTACTATCCTTTTTCCACACTTGTGGTTCAAAGTAGCATTATGATCTTCATGATAGAGAGTATCCTATTTTGTCACTTTCATATACTAGTGGGAATTTTCATTATAGAACTTGGCTTGTATATTCCAATGATGGGCTTACTCAAATTGCCCTAGGTCTTCATGAGCAAGCAAGTTGGATGCACAACCACTTAGTTTTTTTAGCTTTCATAAACTTATAACTCTAGTGCATCCATTGCATGGCAATCCCTACTCACTTGCATGGATATCGATTTATGGGCATCTCCATAGCCCATTAATTTGCCTAGTTGATGTGAGACTTTCTCCATTTTTGTCTTCTCCACACAACCTCCACCATCATATTCTATTCCACTTATAGTGCTATATCCATGGCTCACGCTCATGTATTGCGTGAAAGTTGAAAAAGCTTGAGAATATTAAAAGTATGAAACAATTGTTTGGCTTGTCATCGGGGTTGTGCATGATGAAATACTTTGTGTGGTGAAGATGGAGCATAGCCAGACTATATGATTTTTGTAGGGATAACTTTCTTTGGCCACATTATTTTGAAAAGATAGGATTGTGAAAATATAGGATGGCTAATGTTTCTATTTTCGTGTGTATTGATCTGACCCTCATATGGGGTATATATAGAAGTACAATCGAGAGAGAGACTTGGAGTAGTACAATGCATGACATTGTTTAAACCTATCTTATCTCTAGTTGTGCTTATCTCTACACAATTATATTTCTAGCATTCCCTCTCAGTCGTAGCGGGAGTGAAGCGGACGATTGCGACTGAATTTGTAGTCTTGGGCTTCCGTCGTCTTCTCCACTGCACCATCATCACCTTCGTATCTAATGAGTCGACACCTAGGGCGGTGACGGTGTACCCTTCTGGTGCCTTCCCTGTCTCTCCTCTATTCCCTCCCGCAGTCACAGCGGGAGTGGTGTGAAAGATGGCGATGACACTGACGCTACTAACTGGAGTTGTTGTTGATGTGTTGCTGTAGATGTAATCGTGTGGTTAATGTCGAGGTCGCCGATCGTCATGTAGCCGTGGTCGAAGTAGTCGTGGTCGATGGTGTAGTCGTCAAGGATGATAAAGCTGCACAAAGCCGGAGGCGCAAAAAAATGCGCTATGACAGAGCTGCAAACATGGAAGATACACCTTGTGGATGTCAGAGGGTGCCGTCGGTGATGTGTCCACCGGTTTTGCCAAGGCCGGAGGAAGCCCATCGAGCACACATCGGTTTTTCTAGAACTGTGTGGTCGTGTAGGGGTCGTCACTGTAGTGATGCCATGTCAATGCAGTCGTGTTGTCGTGGATGACGCAGTCATTGCCGTCGTCGTGGTCGTGTCGTGCAGAAAAATCTATCAGAGGACGCTAGTTGTCCATCTTGTGGATGAGGCGGCGGTGGTGTGTCGACGATGATGTTGGTGAAGACCACGTTGATGAAGACCTTGGCAATGAAGTGTCAACATTGCAGCGGCATGTCGACGATTATGTGTCGCTTGGAGGCATCCCTCGTGGCGATGGGTGTCGATGTCGTGTCGTGCTGAAGAAGTCGATGAAGAATTGCACGCTTTCCACAATGGCCTGGCGTGTGGATGGTGCCTATCGTGGCTGCTTCTCGTAGATGTGCCTGACAAAGATTTTCTTTTCTTGGGCTTGATGTAGTCGTACAGTTGGTGTCGATGTTTGTCTTGGCGTAGATCGCCGCGGGTTGTTGTCGTCGGTGCAGGTTGGTTGGGCTCGGTGCAGTCGCACGCATCGTGGATTCCATGGAAGCTCAGTCGTAGCCTCGGGTGATGACATGGGGTCATGCAGTGTATCGTCCGGGCTGCATCCAAACCGGGACAGGGCCGCGCCTTGAGCTCACAGGATGATGAGGAGACGTGCGGCTCTCGCAGGTCGACGAAGGCTTGATGGGCTCAATGTAGATCATCTGGTGATGATGTCGATTGATGCATATACGCTCATGCATGTGTCGCTAGCTATACGTGAATCACATGAGCTCATACATGTGCATGAGGCCTAACCTTGCATGGATCCTGAAGCTAGCTACTCGCGGTGTTGCAACTTGGTCGTGTGGATGTAGATCGTGTCAAGTTCGTATGCCCTCCTGGAGTCACGGTGTTGATGCGCCCGTACGTGCGGCGGGTGCCGCACGCCCTGATTGCCGCCACATCCGGCTAGAGTCATTGGAGTTCCGTGCTGATGCGCCCCGGCCAGCTGGACTGGAGTAGATGTGTGATGTAGTAACTATCGGAGCCACGGGAGGTCATTGATGCGTGGCTGCCGTCTGGAGCACCGATTCATGCTGAGATTTTCTTCACGAGAATTGAAGGGTCGTCGTTTTTATTGGTGGCCAAGGAAAATCAACCTAGATTCGAAATTTGGAGCTATTATAAACTAATCTAAGGAACCGATCTAATCTTTGATTAATCTGGTGCCGCGCCCCCAAGGAGAGGAGATTAATCTCCTCGGGGCAGCGCACTGCAGAAGTGGTGGAGAAACCTAGGATGGACGTCGTGATACTAACCGCTCTAATACCATGTGAAAATATAGGATGGCTAATGTTTCTATTATCGTGTGTATTGATCTGACCCTCGTGTGGGGTATATATAGAAGTACAATTGAGAGAGAGAGACTTGGAGTACATTGCAAGACATTGTAACCCTATCTTATCTCTAGTTGTGCTTATCTCTACACAATTATATTTCTAACAAGGATTCCTTTATTAGTATGCTTGAAGTATTATTGTCTTTATGTCAAATGATAGACTATTGCTTTGAATCACTCGCGTCTTAATATTCATGACATGATTATATTATGTGCCAAGATTATGCTAGGTAGCATTCCACATCAAAAATTATCTTTTTTATCATTCACCTACTCGAGGACGAGTAGGAATTAAGCTTGGGGATGCTGATACGTCTCCATCGTATCTATAATTTTTGATTGTTCCATGCCAATATTCTACAACTTTTACATACTTTTGGCAACTTTTTATACTATTTTTTGGACTAACATATTGACCCAGTGCACGGTGCCAGTTCCTGTTTGTTGCATGTTTTTTGTTTCGCAGAAAATCCATATCAAACGGAGTCCAAACGCGATAAAAACTTACGGAGAATTTTTTGGAATATATGTGATTTTTGAGAAAAAGAATCAACGCCAGACGATGCCCGATGGGGCCACAATGCAGGGGAGCGCTCTAGGCCCTTGTGGTCACCTGATACGTCCATTTTGCATCATGCTTTTATATCAATATTTATTCCATTATGGGCTATCATTACACATTTTATCTCAATACTTATGGCTATTCTCTCTTATTTTACAAGGTCTACCATGAAGAGGGAGAATGCTGGCAGCTGGAATTCTGGCTAGAAAATGAGCAAACGTTGGAAAGCTATTCTGCACAACTCCAAAAGTCCTGAAACTCCACGAAACAACTTTTTGGATTTATTAAGAATTTATGAGCGAAAGAAATAGGCCAGGGGGCCCACACCCTGTCCAGGAGATAGGGGCGCCCCCCCCATAGGGCGCGACCCCCTATCTCCTGGGCCCCCTGGTGGGCCTCCGACGTCCATCTTCTGCTATATCATCACCCTTACCCTGGAAAAAATCATGGGCAAGCTTACAGGACGAAACTCCGCCGCCACGAGGCGAAACCTTGGCGGAATCAATCTAGGGCTCTGGCGGAGCTGTTCTGCCGGGGTCACTTCCCTCCGGGAGGGGGAAATCATCACCAACGTCATCACCAACGATCCTCTCAACGGGAGGGGGTCAATCTCCATCAAAATCTTCACCAGCACCATCTCCTCTCAAAACCCTAGTTCATCTCTTGTCTCCAATCTTGTATCAAAACCGCAAACTGGTACCTGTGGGTTGCTAGTAGTGTTGATTACTCCTTGTAGTTGATGCTAATTGGTTTACTTGGTGGAAGATCATATGTTCAGATCCTTTATGCATATTATTACTCCTCTGATTATGAACATGAATATGCTTTGTGAGTAGTTACGTTTGTTCCCGAGGACATGGGTGAAGTCTTGCTATTAGTAGTCATGTGAATTTGGTATTCGTTCGATATTTTGATGAGATGTATGTTGTCTTTCCTCTAGTGGTGTTATGTGAACATCGACTACATGACACTTCACCGTTATTTGGTCCTAGAGGAAGGCATAGGGAAGTAATAAGTAGATGATGGGTTGCTAGAGTGATAGAAGCTTAAACCCTAGTTTATGCGTTGCTTCGTTAGGGGTTGATATGGACCCATATGTTTAATGTTGTGGTTAGGTTTACCTTAATACTCCTTTTTGTAGTTGCGGATGCTTGCAATAGGGGTTAATCATAAGTGAGATGCTTGTCCAAGTTAGGGCAGTACCCAAGTGTTGGTCCACCCACATATCAAATTATCAAAGTACCAAACGCGAATCATATGAACGTGATGAAAACTAGCTTGACGATAATTCCCAATGTGCCCTCGGGAGCTCTTTCCTCATTATTAGAATTTGTCCAGGCTTATCCTTTGCTACATAAAGGATTTGGCCACCTTGCTGCACCTTATTTACTTTATTTACTTTTTGCTCGTTATTATTTATCTTATCACAAAACTATCTATCACCTACTATTTCAGTACTTGCAGAGAAAACCTTACTGAAAACCGCTTATCATTTCCTTCTGCTCCTCGTTGGGTTCGACACTCTTACTTATCGAAAGGACTACGATAGATCCCCTACACTTGTGGGTCATCAAGACTCTTTTCTGGCGCTGTTGCCGGGGAGTATAACGCTTTTGGTGAGTGGAACTTGGTAAGGAAACATTTATTTAGTGTGCTAAAATTTTCTATTACTTGTCACTATGGAAACTAATCCTTTAAGGGGCTTGTTTGGGGTATATTCACCCCAACCAGAAGAGCAAAGAGATGATCCTCAACCTACTGAACCTTATGAAAATATTCACATTGTGATTCCTTCGGGTATGATAGAAAAACTGCTAGCTAATCCTTTTACAGGAGACGGAACTTTGCATCCCGACTTACACCTTATCTTTGTGGATGAAGTTTGTGGATTATTTAAGCTTGCAGGTATCCCCGATGATGTTGTCAAAAGGAAGGTCTTCCCTTTATCTTTGAAGGGAGATGCAATGACATGGTATAGGCTATGTGATGATACGAGATTTTGGAATTATAAGCGACTGAAGTTGGAATTTCACCAGAAGTTCTATCCTATGCATCTTGTTCATCATGATCGTAATTACATATATAATTTCTGGCCTCGCGAAGGAGAAAGCATCGCTCAAGCTTGGGGAGGCTTAAGTCAATGTTATATTCATGCCCCAATCATGAGCTCTCTCGGGAAATGATTATTCAAAAATTTTATGCTCGACTTTCTCTTGATAATCGCAACCTACTCGATACTTCCTGTGCTGGTTCCTATATGTTGAAGACTATTGATTTCAAATGGGACTTATTGGAAAGAATTAAACGCAACTCTGAAGATTGGGGTTCTGACGATGGTAAGGAGTCCGGTATGACACCTAAGTTCGATTGTGTTAAATCTTTTATGGATACCGATTCTTTCCGTGGATTTAGCTCTAAGTATGGACTTGACTCTGAGATAGTAGCTACTTTTTGTGAAACTTTTGCTACTCACGTTGATCTCCCTAAAGAGAAGTGGTTTAAATATAATCCTCCTGTTGAAGTGAAAGTTGTTGCACCTATTACAGTCGAAGAAAAGACTATTACATATAGTGATCCTATTATTCCTACTGCTTATGTCGAAAAACCTCCTTTTCCTGTTAGGATAAAAGATCATGTTAGAGCTTCGACTGTTGTTCGTAAGAGTAATACTAGGACTTATACACCTCCTGAGCAAATTAATGTTGAACCTGGTATTGCTATGATTAAAGATCTCTTGGATGAGGACTTAGATGGGCATGTTATCTCTTTCCTGGGTGAAACTGCTAATATTGCTAGACCCGATACTAAGACACGTAGACCTGTTGTAGGCACGCCTGTTATTTCTGTTAAAATAGGAGATCATTGTTATCATGGCTTATGTGATATGGGTGCTAGTGCTAATGCGATACCTTATGATCTTTATAAAGAAATTATTCACGATATTGCACCTGTTGAATTAGAAGACATTGATGTTACTATTAAGCTTGCTAATAGGGACACCATTAAACCTATTGGTATTGTTAGATATGTTGAAGTCTTATGTGGGAAGATTAAATACCCTTCTGATTTTCTTGTTCTTGCTTCACCACAACATGATTTTTGGTAGACCCTACTTGAATACTGCTAGTGCTAAGATTAATTGTGAAAAGAATATTGTCATTGTTGGCATAGATGGTATGTCTCATGATTTTAATTTCGCTAACTTTAGTAGACAACCTCGTGAAAGGGAACCACCTAGTAAGGATGAAATTATTGGTCTTGCTTCCATTGCTGTTCCTCCAACTGATCCGTTAGAACAATATTTGTTAGACCATGAAAATGATACGTTTATGAAGGAAAGGGAAGAAATAGATGAAGTGTTCCTCAAACAAGAACCTATGCTAAAACATAACCTTCCCGTTGAAATTCTTGGGGATCCCCCTCCACCCAAGGGTGATCCCGTGTTCGAACTCAAACCCTTACCTGATAATCTCAAGTATGCTTATCTTGATGAAAAAGAAATATATCATGTTATTATTAGTGCTACACTTTCAGAGAAAGAAGAAGAAAGATTATTGAAAACTCTGAAGAAGCACCAAGCTGCTATTGGATATACTCTGGATGATCTTAAGGTCATTAGTCCCACATTATGTCAACACAAAATTTCAGTGGAGAAAGATGCCAAACCAGTTAGAGATCCTCAAAGACGATTAAACCCCAAAATGAAGGAAGTGGTAAGAAAGGAGATTCTAAAACTCCTTGAGGCAGGTATTATTTATCCCGTTGCTGATAGTGAATGGGTAAGCCCTGTCCATTGTGTCCCTAAAAGGGGAGGTATTACCGTTGTTCCTAATGATAAAGATGAATTGATCCCGCAAAGAATTATTACAGGCTATAGGATGGTAATTGATTTCCGTAAGTTAAATAAAGCTACTAAGAAATATCATTACCCTTTACCTTTTATTGATCAAATGCTAGAAAGGCTATCCAAACACACACATTTTTGCTTTCTAGATGGTTATTCTGGCTTCTCTCAAATACCTGTGTCCAAGCACGATCAATCTAAAACTACTTTTACTTGCCCTTTTGGTACTTTTGCTTATAGACATATGCCTTTTGGTTTATGTAATGCACCTGCTACCTTTCAAAGATGCATGATGGCTATATTTTCTGATTTTTGTGAAAAGATTTGTGAGGTATTCATAGATGACTTCTCCGTCTATGGATCCTCTTTTGATGATTGTTTGAGCAACCTTGATCGAATTTTGCAGAGATGCGAAGACACTAGTCTCGTCCTGAATTGGGAAAAGTGTCACTTTATGGTTAATGAAGGCATTGTCTTGGGGCACAAGATCTCCGAGAGAGTTATTGAAGTTGATAAAGCCAAAGTTGATGCTATTGAAAAGATGCCATGTCCCAAGGACATAAAAGGTATAAGAAGTTTCCTTGGTCATGCCGGCTTTTATAGGAGGTTCATTAAGGACTTCTCTAAAATCTCTAGGCCTCTGACTAATTTATTGCAAAAAGATATTCCTTTTGTATTTGATGATGATTGTGTAGAAGCATTTGAAACACTTATGAAAGCTTTGATCACCGCACCTATTGTTCAACCACCTTATTGGAATTTACCTTTTGAAATTATGTGCGATGCTAGTGATTATGCTGTGGGTGCTGTTTTAGGGCAAAGAGTCGATAAAAAATTGAATGTTATCCAGTATGCTAGTAAGACTCTTGACACTGCCCAGAGAAATTATGCTACTATTGAAAAAGAGTTCTTAGCAGTTGTGTTTGCATGTGATAAGTTTAGACCTTATATTGTTGATTCCAAAGTTACTATTCATACTAATCATGCTGCTATTAAATATCTTATGGAAAAGAAAGATGCTAAGCCTAGACTCATTAGATGGGTTCTCTTGCTCCAAGAATTTGACTTGCATATTATTGATAGAAGGGGAGCTGAGAACCCTGTTGCAGACAACTTGCCTAGGTTAGAGAATGTTCTTGATGACCCATTGCCTACTAATGATAGTTTTCCTGATGAACAATTAGCGGTTGTCAATGCTTCTCGTACTGCTCCTTGGTATGCTGATTATGCTAATTACATTGTTGCTAAATATATACCGCCTAGTTTCACATACCAGCAAAAGAAAAAGTTCTTTTATGATTTAAGACATTACTTCTGGGATGATCCACACCTTTACAAAGAAGGAGTAGATGGTATTATTAGACGTTGTGTGCCTGAGCATGAACAGGAACAAATCCTATGCAAGTGTCACTCTGAATCTTATGGAGGACACCACGCGGGAGATAGAACTACACACAAGGTACTACAATCTGGTTTTTATTGGCCTACTCTCCTCAAAGATGCTCGTAAGTTTGTCTTATCTTGTGATGAATGTCAAAGAATAGGTAACATTAGTAGACGTCAAGAAATGCCTATGAATTATTCTCTTGTTATTGAACTGTTTGATGTTTGGGGCTTTGATTATATGGGACCTTTTCCTGCCTCCAATGGTTATACACATATTTTAGTAGTGCTGATCATAACACTTCTATTAAAATGCTTAAAGAAGTTATTTTCCGAGGTTTGGAGTCCCTAGATATCTTATGACTAATGGTGGTTCACACTTTATTCATGGTGCTTTCCGTAAGATGCTTGATAAGTATGATGTCAATCATAGAATCGCATCTCCTTATCACCCGCAGTCTAGTGGTCAAGTAGAGTTGAGCAATAGAGAGCTCAAATTAATTTTGCAAAAGACTGTGAATAGATCTAGAAAGAATTTGTCCAAAAAACTTGATGATGCATTATGGGCCTATAGAACTGCATACAAAAATCCTATGGGTATGTCTCCATATAAGATGGTTTATGGAAAAGCATGTCATTTACCTCTTGAACTTGAACATAAAGCATATTGGGCTATTAAATAGCTCAATTATGACTTCAAACTTGCCTGTGAGAAGAGGTTGTTTGATATTAGCTCACTTGATGAATGGAGAACCCAAGCATATGAGAATGTCAAGCTTTTCAAAGAAAAAGTCAAACGCTGGCATGATAAGAGGATACAAAAGCGTGAGTTTAACGTAGGAGATTATGTGTTATTATTCAACTCTCGTTTAAGATTTTTTGCAGGAAAACTTCTCCCAAAATGGGAAGGTCCCTACGTTATCGAGGAGGTCTATCGTTCTGGTGCTATAAAAATCAACAACTTCGAAGGCACAAATCCGAGGGTGGTTAACGGTCAAAGAATTAAACATTATATTTCAGGTAATCCTATCAATGCTGAAACTAATATTATTGAAACCATAACCCCTGAGGAGTACATAAGAGACACTTTCCAGAACGTTCCAGACTCCGAAAAGGCATAGGTATGTGGTACGGTAAGTAAACCGACTCCAAAACAACTCTAATGGCAATTTTTATCAGGTTTGGATTATTTAAGAATTTTAGGAAGAAAGAAGTAGTCCGAAAGGGACACGAGGCTCCCACGAGAGAGGAGGCTGCCCCCCTGTAGGGCGTGCCCCCTGTCTCGTGGGCACCTCGTGTGCCTCCCGAACTCCGTTTTCTTGTATGTTACGTACTTTGGTTGGTAAAAATTCATTATATATACTCCCGAAGGTTTTGACCACCGTATCACGCAAATATCTTCTGTTTTAGTTTCGAGCTGTTCCTGTTGCAGAATAAAGCAAGATGTCTTCTCAGGAATTAGTTGGGGAGAGCCAGGTGTCTCACCCAGCGCCAGGTCCAGGAGCCAATGGCGATGCTTATCACTTTGGACCATCAACGGAGGATGAGATGGAGGCTGATTTGAAAAGGATAGATGCCTTGGAGGAAGATCAAGAAGTTACCTCTCGTCTCCAAGCAGAATTCACTATGGGGGAACTACATAGCCTGGTTGTCCCTGCTTCGGTCATCTCTTCCAACTCTAGATTTCTTTCTTATGAAAATATGAAAAGGAGTTTCACATATTTTAGTTGATGTTGATTATGTTACTAAGTGGGTAGAAGCTATTCCAACTAGTAATGCTGATCATAACACTTCTATTAAAATGCTTAAAGAAGTTATTTTCCGAGGTTTGGAGTCCCTAGATATGTTATGACTAATGGTGGTTCACACTTTATTCATGGTACTTTCCGTAAGATGCTTGCTAAGTATGATGTCAATCATAGAATCGCATCTCCTTATCACCCGCAGTCTAGTGGTCAAGTAGAGTTGAGCAATAGAGAGCTCAAATTAATTTTGCAAAAGACTGTGAATAGATCTAGAAAGAATTGGTCCAAAAAACATGATGATGCATTATGGGCCTATAGAACTGCATACAAAAATCCTATGGGTATGTCTCCATATAAGATGGTTTATGGAAAAGCATGTCATTTACCTCTTGAACTTGAACATAAAGCATATTGGGCTATTAAATAGCTCAATTATGACTTCAAACTTGCCTGTGAGAAGAGGTTGTTTGATATTAGCTCACTTGATGAATGGAGAACCCAAGCATATGAGAATGTCAAGCTTTTCAAAGAAAAAGTCAAACGCTGGCATGATAAGAGGATACAAAAGCGTGAGTTTAACGTAGGAGATTATGTGTTATTATTCAACTCTCGTTTAAGATTTTTTGCAGGAAAACTTCTCCCAAAATGGGAAGGTCCCTACGTTATCGAGGAGGTCTATCGTTCCGGTGCTATAAAAATCAATAACTTCGAAGGCACAAATCCGAGGGTGGTTAACGGTCAAAGAATTAAACATTATATTTCAGGTAATCCTATCAATGTTGAAACTAATATTATTGAAACCATAACTCCTGAGGAGTACATAAGAGACACTTTCCAGAACGTTCCAGACTCCGAAAAGGCATAGGTATGTGGTACGGTAAGTGAACCGACTCCAAAACAACTCTAATGGCAATTTTTATCAGGTTTGGATTATTTAAGAATTTTAGGAAGAAAGAAGTAGTCCGAAAGGGACACGAGGCTCCCACGAGAGAGGAGGCTGCCTCCCCTGTAGGGCGTGCCCCCTGTCTCGTGGGCACCTCGTGTGCCTCCCGAACTCCGTTTTCTTGTATGTTACGTACTTTGGTTGGTAAAAATTCATTATATATACTCCCGAAGGTTTTGACCACCGTATCACGCAAATATCTTCTGTTTTAGTTTCGAGCTGTTCCTGTTGCAGAATAAAGCAAGATGTCTTCTCAGGAATTAGTTGGGGAGAGCCAGGTGTATCACCCAGCGCCAGGTCCAGGAGCCAATGGCGATGCTTATCACTTTGGACCATCAACGGAGGATGAGATGGAGGCTGATTTGAAAAGGATAGATGCCATGGAGGAAGATCAAGAAGTTACCTCTCGTCTCCAAGCAGAATTCACTATGGGGGAACTACATAGCCTGGTTGTCCCTGCTTCGGTCATCTCTTCCAACTCTAGATTTCTTTCTTATGAAAATATGAAAAGGAGTTTCACATATTTTAGTTGATGTTGATTATGTTACTAAGTGGGTAGAAGCTATTCCAACTAGTAATGCTGATCATAACACTTCTATTAAAATGCTTAAAGAAGTTATTTTCCGAGGTTTGGAGTCCCTAGATATGTTATGACTAATGGTGGTTCACACTTTATTCATGGTACTTTCCGTAAGATGCTTGCTAAGTATGATGTCAATCATAGAATCGCATCTCCTTATCACCCGCAGTCTAGTGGTCAAGTAGAGTTGAGCAATAGAGAGCTCAAATTAATTTTGCAAAAGACTGTGAATAGATCTAGAAAGAATTGGTCCAAAAAACATGATGATGCATTATGGGCCTATAGAACTGCATACAAAAATCCTATGGGTATGTCTCCATATAAGATGGTTTATGGAAAAGCATGTCATTTACCTCTTGAACTTGAACATAAAGCATATTGGGCTATTAAATAGCTCAATTATGACTTCAAACTTGCCGGTGAGAAGAGGTTGTTTGATATTAGCTCACTTGATGAATGGAGAACCCAAGCATATGAGAATGTCAAGCTTTTCAAAGAAAAAGTCAAACGCTGGCATGATAAGAGGATACAAAAGCGTGAGTTTAACGTAGGAGATTATGTGTTATTATTCAACTCTCGTTTAAGATTTTTTGCAGGAAAACTTCTCCCAAAATGGGAAGGTCCCTACGTTATCGAGGAGGTCTATCGTTCCGGTGCTATAAAAATCAACAACTTCGAAGGCACAAATCCGAGGGTGGTTAACGGTCAAAGAATTAAACATTATATTTTAGGTAATCCTATCAATGTTGAAACTAATATTATTGAAACCATAACTCCTGAGGAGTACATAAGAGACACTTTCCAGAACGTTCCAGACTCCGAAAAGGCATAGGTATGTGGTACGGTAAGTGAACCGACTCCAAAACAACTCTAATGGCAATTTTTATCAGGTTTGGATTATTTAAGGATTTTAGGAAGAAAGAAGTAGTCCGAAAGGGACACGAGGCTCCCACGAGAGAGGAGGCTGCCTCCCCTGTAGGGCGTGCCCCCTGTCTCGTGGGCACCTCGTGTGCCTCCCGAACTCCGTTTTCTTGTATGTTACGTACTTTGGTTGGTAAAAATTCATTATATATACTCCCGAAGGTTTTGACCACCGTATCACGCAAATATCTTCTATTTTAGTTTCGAGCTGTTCCTGTTGCAGAATAAAGCAAGATGTCTTCTCAGGAATTAGTTGGGGAGAGCCAGGTGTCTCACCCAGCGCCAGGTCCAGGAGCCAATGGCGATGCTTATCACTTTGGACCATCAACGGAGGATGAGATGGAGGCTGATTTGAAAAGGATAGATGCCATGGAGGAAGATCAAGAAGTTACCTCTCGTCTCCAAGCAGAATTCACTATGGGGGAACTACACAGCCTGGTTGTCCCTGCTTCGGTCATCTCTTCCAACTCTAGATTTCTTTCTTATGAAAATATGAAAAGGAGTTTCACATATTTTAGTTGATGTTGATTACGTTACTAAGTGGGTAGAAGCTATTCCAACTAGTACTGCTGATCATAACACTTCTATTAAAATGCTTAAAGAAGTTATTTTCCGAGGTTTGGAGTCCCTAGATATCTTATGACTAATGGTGGTTCACACTTTATTCATGGTGCTTTCCGTAAGATGCTTGCTAAGTATGATGTCAATCATAGAATCGCATCTCCTTATCACCCGCAGTCTAGTGGTCAAGTAGAGTTGAGCAATAGAGAGCTCAAATTAATTTTGCAAAAGACTGTGAATAGATCTAGAAAGAATTGGTCCAAAAAACTTGATGATGCATTATGGGCCTATAGAACTGCATACAAAAATCCTATGGGTATGTCTCCATATAAGATGGTTTATGGAAAAGCATGTCATTTACCTCTTGAACTTGAACATAAAGCATATTGGGCTATTAAAGAGCTCAATTATGACTTCAAACTTGCCGGTGAGAAGAGGTTGTTTGATATTAGCTCACTTGATGAATGGAGAACCCAAGCATATGAGAATGTCAAGCTTTTCAAAGAAAAAGTCAAACGCTGGCATGATAAGAGGATACAAAAGCGTGAGTTTAACGTAGGAGATTATGTGTTATTATTCAACTCTCGTTTAAGATTTTTTGCAGGAAAACTTCTCCCAAAATGGGAAGGTCCCTACGTTATCGAAGAGGTCTATCGTTCCGGTGCTATAAAAATCAACAACTTCGAAGGCACAAATCCGAGGGTGGTTAACGGTCAAAGAATTAAACATTATATTTCAGGTAATCCTATCAATGTTGAAACTAATATTATTGAAACCATAACCCCTGAGGAGTACATAAGAGACACTTTCCAGAACGTTCCAGACTCCGAAAAGGCATAGGTATGTGGCACGGTAAGTAAACCGACTCCAAAACAACTCTAATGGCAATTTTTATCAGGTTTGGATTATTTAAGAATTTTAGGAAGAAAGAAGTAGTCCGAAAGGGACACGAGGCTCCCACGAGAGAGGAGGCTGCCCCCCTGTAGGGCGCGCCCCCTGTCTCGTGGGCACCTCGTGTGCCTCCCGGACTCCGTTTTCTTGTATGTTACGTACTTTGGCTGGTAAAAATTCATTATATATACTCCCGAAGGTTTTGACCACCGTATCACGCAAATATCTTCTGTTTTAGTTTCGAGCTGTTCCTGTTGCAGAATAAAGCAAGATGTCTTCTCAGAAATTAGTTGGGGAGAGCCAGGTGTCTCACCCAGCGCCAGGTCCAGGAGCCAATGGCGATGCTTATCACTTTGGACCATCAACGGAGGATGAGATGGAGGCTGATTTCAAAAGGATAGATGCCATGGAGGAAGATCAAGAAGTTACCTCTCGTCTCCAAGCAGAATTCACTATGGGGGAACTACCTAGCCTGGTTGTCCCTGCTTCGGTCATCTCTTCCAACTCTAGATTTCTTTCTTATGAAAATATGAAAAGGAGTTTCACGTGTTCTCCAGAAGCTATGCAGCACCCTTGGGTAAAAGGAGCTTTGGCCGTTACGGGCAAGCTCCGTAAAGAAATTATGGACCTCAAACAACAAGTCAATAAGATCGAGGAGGAGAACCGTATCCTGAAGGGCATCCTCACCAAGAAGATCATAACACCAACCGTGAAGAAGGAGAAATAATCACATGGGTATGGGCACTCCCCTTGGCAACTGCCAAGCTTGGGGGAGGTGCCCCGGTATCGTATCACCATCACACTCCTATCTTTACCGCTTTATTTAGTTCGATCCTTTTAGTAGTATCTTGATTTAGTAGATTGAAGTTTTGATTTCAAGTAGTTTTGAGTTTTGCATTGTGATCTCTTTATGTAAGCGAGTTCGTGTGCTATCTATAATAAAGATTAGTGTCGAGTCAAGGGCTTTGCTATGTTGCTATGATCTTGAGAAAGTAGAAAGAACAAAAGAGTTCATAAGAGTTCATATTGATCTTATGGATAGTGATAACTTCACACATAGAAAGTATGAGGCATAAAAATTGTTGAGAGTTGATGAACGTAGCCTTGGTCATCGTTGCAATTAGTAAGTGATAAGGAAAGAGGGGTTCACATATAGATATATTATCTTGGACATCTTTTATGATTGTGAAGCACTCATTAAGTATGACATGCTAAAAGAGTTGATGTTGGACAAGGAAGACAACGTAATGGTTTATGTTTTCCGACATCTCAGTTAAAGTATATTGTCATTGACCTTCCAAACATGTTGAGCTTGCCTTTCCCCCTCTTGCTAGCCAAATTCCTTGCACCAAGTAGAGATACTACTTGTGCTTCCAAATATCCTCAAACCCAGTTTTGCCATGAGAGTCCACCATACCTACCTATGGATTGAGTAAGATCCTTCAAGTAAGTTATCATCGGTGCAAGCAATAAAAAATTGCTCTCTAAATACGTATGACTTATTAGTGCAGAGAAAATAAGCTTTGTACGAACTTGTTGTGGAAGTAATAAAAGCGACGGATTGCATAATAAAGGTCCACATACAAGGGGCAATATAAAGTGACGTTCTTTTGCATTAAGATTTCGTGCATCAACCCTAAACACGCATGACAACCTCTGCTTCCCTCTGCGAAGGGCCTATCTTTTACTTTATGTTTTTACTTTATGCTTGAGTCAAGGTGATCCTCACCTTTTCCCTTTTTCATTTTATCCTTTGGCAAGCTCCTCGTGTTTGAAAGATCATGATACATATATCCAATTGGATGTAAGTTGGCATAGGCTATTATAGTTGACATCACCTAAAGGTGAATACGTTGGGAGGCAACACAATAAGCCCCAATCTTTCTTGGTGTCTGGCTGAAACTCTATAACCACAAGTATTGTGTGAGTGTTAGCAATTATGGGAGACTACGAGATAGTTGAGTATGTGAGCTTGTTGAAAAGCTCTATTATTGACTCTTTCTGATGTTATGATAAATTTCAATTGCTTCAATGACTAAGATTATAGTTTGTTAGTTCCCGATGAAGTTTATGAACCATACTTTACATTGTGAATTGCTTACTACTTGAGCATAGGAAATCATATGACATAATCTATATATGTTATTGTTATTAGAATGATCATGATGCCCTCATGTCCATATTTTATTTTTATTAACACCTCTATCTCTAAACATGTGGACATATTTTTCGATTTTGGCTTTCGCTTGAGGACAAGCAAGGTCTAAGCTTGGGGAGTTGATACATCCATTTTGCATCATGCTTTTATATCAATATTTATTGCATTATGGGATGTCATTACACATTTTATCTCAATACTTATGGCTATTCTCTCTTATTTTACAAGGTCTACCATGAAGAGGGAGAATCTCGGCAGCTGGAATTCTGGTTGGAAAAGGAGCAAACGTTGGAAACCTATTCTGCACAACTCCAAAAGTCCTGAAACTCCACGAAACAACTTTTTGGATTTATTAAGAATTTATGAGCGAAAGAAATAGGCCAGGGGGCCCACACCCTGTCCAAGAGACAGGGGGGCGCCCCCCCCCCTATAGGGCACGGCCCCCTATCTCCTGGGCCCCCTGGTGGGCCTCCAGCGTCCATCTTCTGCTATATCATCACCCTTAGCCTGGAAAAAAATCGTGGGCAAGCTTATGGGACGAAACTCCGCCGCCACAAGGCGGAACCTTGGCGGAATCAATCTAGGGCTCTGGCGGAGCTGTTCTGCCGGGGACACTTCCCTCCGGGAGGGGGAAATCGTCACCAATGTCATCACCAACGATCCTCTCATCGGGAGGGGGTCAATCTCCATCAACATCTTCACCAGCACCATCTCCTCTCAAAACCCTAGTTCATCTCTTGTGTCCAATCTTGTATCAAAACCACAAATTGGTACCTGTGGGTTGCTAGTAGTGTTGATTACTCCTTGTAGTTGATGCTAATTGGTTTACTTGGTGGAAGATCATATGTTCAGCTCCTTTATGCATATTATTACTCCTCTGATTATGAACATGAAGATGCTTTGTGAGTAGTTACGTTTGTTCCTGAGGACATGGGTGAAGTCTTGCTATTAGTAGTCATGTGAATTTGGTATTCGTTTGATATTTTGATGAGATGTATGTTGTCTTTCCTCCAGTGGTGTTATGTGAACGTCGACTACATGACACTTCACCATTATTTGGGCCTAGAGGAAGGCATAGGGAAGTAATAAGTAGATGATGGGTTGCTAGAGTGACAGAAGCTTAAACCCTAGTTTATGCGTTGCTTCGTTAGGGGTTGATATGGACCCATATGTTTAATGTTGTGGTTAAGGTTACCTTAATACTCCTTTTTGTAGTTGCGGATGCTTGCAATAGGGGTTAATCATAAGTGGGATGCTTGTCCAAGTTAGGGCAGTACCCAAGTGCCGGTCCACCCACATATCAAATTATCAAAGTACCGAACACGAATCATATGAACGTGATGAAAACTAGCTTGACGATAATTCCCTATGTGTCCTCGGGAGCTCTTTCCTCATTATTAGAATTTGTCCAGGCTTATCCTTTGCTACATAAAGGATTGGGCCACCTTGCTGCACTTTATTTACTTTATTTACTTTTTGCTCGTTATTATTTAGCTTAACACAAAACTATCTATCACCTACTATTTCAGTACTTGCAGAGAAAACCTTACTGAAAACCGCTTATCATTTCCTTCTGCTCCTTGTTGGGTTCGACACTCTTACTTATCGAAAGGACTATGATAGATCCCCTACACTTGTGGGTCATCATCACCCCATAAGGCAGTTGGTGCCCTTCTTTTGCTGCAAGAAAGCTAATATCCGGATAAAAATCATGTTAAAATTTCAGCCCAATCGGAGTTACGGATCTCCGGGAATTTAAGAAACGGTGAAAGGCCAGAATCTGGGAACTCAGAAACAGAAGGAAACAAAGAGAGAGAGAGAGAGAGAGAGAGAGAGAGAGAGAGAGAGAGAGAGAGATAGAGAGAGAGAGAGAGGGAGATCCAATCTCGGATGGGATCTCGCCCCTCCACCGCCATGTAGGCCAGGGTGTTGGGGAACGTTGCAGAAAATAAAAAAATTCCTACGGTTTCACCAAGATCCATCTATGAGTTCATCTAAGCAACGAGTGATAGGAGAGATATGCATCTACATACCACTTGTAGATCGCGTGCGGAAGCGTTCAAGAGAACGGGGTTGAGGTAGTCGTTCTCGTCGTGATCCTATCACCGGAGATCCTAGCGCCGAACGGACGGCACCTCCGCGTTCAACACACGTACGGTCAGCGTGACGTCTCCTCTGTCTTGATCCAGCAAGGGGGAAGGAGAGGTTGATGAAGATCCAGTAGCACGACGGCGTGGTGGTGGATGCAGCAGAACTCCGGCAGGGCTTCGCCAAGCTATTGCGGGAGGAGGAAGAGGTGTAGCAGGGGGAGGGAGGCACCAAGACACAGGGTGCGGCTGCCCTCCCCCTCCTTTATATAGGCCCCAGGGGGGGCGCCGGCCCTGGGAGATCCAATCTCCCAAGGGGGCAGCGGCCAGGGGGGTGGAGTGCCCCCCAAGGCAAGTGGGGCGCGCCCCCCACGTAGGGTTTCCAACCCTAGGCGCAGGGGGGGCCAGGGGGGGCGCACCAGCCCACTAGGGGCTGGTTCCCCTCCCACTTCAGCCCACGGGGCCCTCCGGGGTAGGTGGCCCCACCCGGTGGACCCCCAGGACCCTTCCGGTGGTCCCGGTACAATACCGGGTGACCCCAAAACTTTCCCGATGGCCAAAACAGCACTTCCAATATATAATTCTTTACCTCCGGACCATTCCGGAACTCCTCGTGACGTTCGGGATCTCATCCGGGACTCCGAACAACATTCGGTTTGCTGCATACTCATATTCATACAACCCTAGTGTCACCGAACCTTAAGTGTGTAGACCCTACGGGTTCGGGAGACATGCAGACATGACCGAGACGGCTCTCCGGTCAATAACCAACAGCGGGATATGGATACCCATGTTGGCTCCCACATACTCCTCGATGATCTCATCGGATGAACCACGATGTCGAGGATTCAAGCAACCCCGTATACTATTCCCTTTGTCAGACGGTATGTTACTTGCCCGAGATTCGATCATCGGTATCCCAATACCTCATTCAATCTCGTTGCCGGCAAGTCACTTTACTCGTACCGTAATGCATGATCCCATGACCAGACACTTGGTCACTTTGAGCTCATTATGATGATGCACTATCGAGTGGGCCCAATGATACCTCTCTGTAATACGGAGTGACAAATCCCAGTCTCGATCCGTGTCAACCCAACAGACACTTTCGGAGATACCTGTAGTGCACCTTTATAGTCACCTAGTTACGTTGTGATGTTTGGTACACCCAAAGCACTCCTACGGTATCCAGGAGTTACACGATCTCATGGTCTAAGGAAGATATACTTGACATTGGAAAAGCACTAGCAAAACGAACTACACGATCTTGTGCTATGCTTAGGATTGGGTCTTGTCCATCACATCATTCTCCCAATGATGTGATCCCGTTATCAACGACATCCAATGTCCATAGTCAGGAAACCATGACTATATGTTGATCAAAGAGCTAGTCAACTAGAGGCTCACTAGGGACATGTTGTGGTCTAAGTATTCACACGTGTATTACGATTTCCGGATAATACAATTATAGCATGAATAAAAGGCAACTATCATGAACAAAGAAATATAATAATAATCCTTTTATTATTGCCTCTAGGGCATATTTCCAACAGTCTCCCACTTGCACTAGAGTCAATAATCTAGTTACATTGTGACGAATCGAACACCCATAGATTTCTGGTGTTGATCATGTTTTGCTCGCGGAAGAGGTTTAGTCAACGGATCTGCGACATTCAGATCCGTATGTACTTTGCAAATATCTATGTCTCCATCTTGAACATTTTCACGGATGGAGTTGAAACGACACTTGATGTGCCTGGTCTTCTTGTGAAACCTGGGCTCCTTGGCAAGGGCAATAGCTCCAGTGTTGTCACAGAAGAGTTTGATCGGCCCCGACGCATTGGGTATGACTCCTAGGTCGGTGATGAACTCCTTCACCCAAATTGCTTCATGCGCTGCCTCCGAGGCTGCCATGTATTCCGCTTCACATGTAGATCCCGCCACAACGCTCTACTTGCAGCTGCACCAGCTTACTGCCCCACCATTCAACATATACACGTATCCGGTTTGTGACTTAGAGTCATCCAGATCTGTGTCGAAGCTAGTGTCGACGTAACCCTTTACGACGAGCTCTTCGTCACCTCCATAAACAAGAAACATGTCCTTTGTCCTTTTCAGGTACTTCAGGATATTCTTGACCGCTGTCCAGTGTTCCTTGCCGGGATTACTTTGGTACCTTCCTACCAAACTTACGGCAAGGTTTACATCAGGTCTGGTACATAGCATGGCATACATAATAGATCCTATGGCCGCGGCATAGGGGATGACACTCATCTCTTCTTTATCTTTTGCCGTGGTCGGGCATTGAGCCGAGCTCAATCTCACACCTTGCAATACAGGCAAGAACCCTTTCTTGGACTGATCCATTTTGAACTTCTTCAAAATCTTATCAAGGTATGTGCTTTGTGAAAGACCTATGAGGCGTCTCGATCTATCCCCATAGATTTTGATGCCTAATATGTAAGCAGCTTCTCCAAGGTCCTTCATTGAAAAACACTTATTCAAGTAGGCCTTAATGTTGTCCAAGAATTCTATATCATTTCCCATCAAAAGTATGTCATCTACATATAATATGAGAAATGCTACAGAGCTCCCACTCACTTTCTTGTAAATGCAGGCTTCTCCATAAGTCTGCATAAACCCAAACGCTTTGATCATTTTATCAAAGCGAATGTTCCAACTCCGAGATGCTTGCACCAGCCCATAAATGGATCGCTGGAGCTTGCATACTTTGTTAGCATTCTTAGGATCGACAAAACCTTCCGGTTGCATCATATACGGCTCTTCCATAAGATAACCGTTAAGGAATGCCGTTTTGACATCCATCTGCCATATCTCATAATCGTAGTATGCGGCAATTGCTAACATGATTCAAACGGACTTAAGCTTCGCTACGGGAGAGAAAGTCTCATCATAGTCAACTCCTTGAACTTGTCGGTAACCCTTAGCAACAAGTCGAGCTTTATAGATGGTGACATTACCATCCGCGTCCGTCTTCTTCTTAAAGATCCATTTGTTTTCTATTGCTCGCCGATCATCGGGCAAGTCAGTCAAAGTCCATACTTTGTTTTCATACATGGATTCTATCTCGGATTGCATGGCTTCAAACCATTTGTTGGAATCTGGGCCCGCCATCGCTTCTTCATAGTTCGAAGGTTCACTGTTGTCTAACAACATGATTTCCAGGACAGGGTTACCATACCACTCTGGTGTGGAACGTGTCCTTGTGGACCTACGAAGTTCAGTAGCAACTTGATCTGAAGTACCTTGATCATCATCATTAATTTCCTCTCCAGTTAGTGTAGGCACCACAGGAACATTTTCCTGAGATGCACTACTTTCCGGTTCAAGAGGTAGTACTTCATCGAGTTCTACTTTCCTCCCACTTACTCCTTTCGAGAGAAACTCTTTTTCCAGAAAGGATCCGTTCTTGGCAACAAAGATCTTGCCTTCGGATCTAAGGTAGAAGGTATACCCAATGGTTTCCTTAGGGTATCCTATGAAGATGCATTTTTCCGACTTGGCTTCGAGCTTTTCAGGTTGAAGTTTCTTGACATAAGCATCGCATCCCCAAACTTTTAGAAACGACAGCTTAGGTTTCTTCCCAAACCATAATTCATACGGTGTCGTCTCAACGAATTTAGACGGTGCCCTATTTAAAGTGAATGTAGCTGTCTCTAGAGCGTATCCCCAAAATGATAGCGGTAAATCGGTAAGAGACATCATAGATCGCACCATATCCAATAGAGTGCGATTACGACGTTCGGACACACCGTTACGCTGAGGTGTTCCAGGCGGCGTGAGTTGTGAAACGATTCCACATTTTCTTAAGTGTGTACCAAATTCGTGATTTAAATATTCTCCTCCACGATCTGATTGTAAGAATTTTATCTTTCGGTTACGTTGATTCTCTACCTCATTCTGAAATTCCTTGAACTTTTCAAAGTCTCAGACTTGTGTTTCATCAAGTAGACATACCCATATCTACTCAAGTCATCAGTGACAGTGAGAACATAACGATATCCTCCACGAGCCTCAACGCTCATTGGACCACACACATCAGTATGTATGATTTCCAATAAGTTGGTTGCTCGCTCCATTGTTCCGAAGAACGGAGTCTTGGTCATTTTGCCCATGAGGCATGGTTCGCATGTGTCAAACGATTCATAATAGAGAGACTCTAAAAGTCCATCAGCATGGAGCTTCTTCATGCGCTTGAAACCAATGTGACCAAGGCGGCAGTGCTACAAGTATGTGGGACTATCGTTATCAACTTTACATCTCTTGGTATTCACACTATGAATATGTGTAACATTACGTTCGAGATTCATTAAGAATAAACCATTGACCATCGGGGCATGACCATAAAACATATCTCTCATATAAATAGAACAACCATTATTCTCGGATTTAAATGAGTAGCCATCTCGTATTAAACGAGATCCAGATACAATGTTCATGCTCAAACTTGGCACTAAATAACAATTATTGAGGTTCATAACTAATCCCGTGGGTAAATGTAGAGGTAGCGTGCCGACGGCGATCACATCGACCTAGGAACCATTCCCGACGCGCATCGTCACCTCATCCTTTGCCAGTCTCCGCTTATTCCGCAGCTCCTGCTGTGAGTTACAAATATGAGCAACGGCACCGGTATCAAATACCCAGGAGTTACTACGAGTACTGCTAAGGTACACATCAATTACATGTATATCACATATACCTTTAGTGTTGCCGGCCTTCTTGTCCGCTAAGTATTTGGGGCAGTTCCGCTTCCAGTAACCCTTCCCTTTGCAATAAAAGCACTCAGTCTCAGGCTTGGATCCAGCAGCACGACGGCGTGGTGGTGGATGCAGGGCGTCACAGCAGCAGGGCTTCGCCGAGACTACGAGGGAGAGACGTAACGGGGGGAGGTGGAGGCGCCAGGGGCTGGTGTGTGAAGTCCCTCCTCTCCCCCACTATATATAGGGGTGCCAGGGGGGCGCCGGCCCTAGTAGATGAGATCTACTAGGGGGGGCGGCGGCCTAGGGGAGGTTTCCCTCCCCCCCAAGGCACCTAGGGGTGCCTTCCACCACTAGGACTCCTCCTAGGGGGAAACCCTAGGCGCATGGGCCTATAGGGGCTGGTGCCCTTGGCCCATGATGGCCAAGGCGCACCCCCTACAGCCCATGTGGCCCCCCCGGGACAGGTGGCCCCACCCGGTGGACCCCCGGGACCCTTCCGGTGGTCCCGGTACAATACCGATAACCCCGAAACTTGTCCCGGTGCCCGAAATAGCACTTCCTATATATAATTCTTTACCTCCGGACCATTCCGGAACTCCTCGTGACGTCCGGGATCTCATCCGGGACTCCGAACAACATTCGGGTTTCTGCATATACATATCTTCATAACCCTAGCGTCACCGAACCTTAAGTGTGTAGACCCTACGGGTTCGGGAGACATGTAGACATGACCGAGACGCTCTCAGTCAATAACCATCAGCGGGATCTGGATACCCATGATGGCTCCCACATGCTCCTCGATGTTGTCATCGGATGAACCACGATGTCGAGGATTCGATCAAACCCTGTATGCAATTCCCTTTGTCAATCGGTACGTTACTTGCCCGAGACTCGATCGTCGGTATCCTAATACCTTGTTCAGTCTCGTTACCGGCAAGTCACTTTACTCGTACCGTAATGCATGATCCCGTGTCCAACACCTTGGTCACATTGAGCTCAATATGATGATGCATTACCGAGTGGGCCCAGAGATACCTCTCCGTCATACGGAGTGACAAATCCCAGTCTCGATCCGTGTCAACCCAACAGATACTTTCGGAGATACCTGTAATGCACCTTTATAGTCACCCAGTTACGTTGTGACATTTGATACACCCAAGGCACTCTTACGGTATCCGGGAGTTACACGATCTCATGGTCGAAGGAAGAGATACTTGACACTTGCAAAGCTCTAGCAAAACGAACTACACGATCTTTTATGCTATGCTTAGGATTGGGTCTTGTCCATCACATCATTCTCCTAATGATGTGATCCCGTTATCAACGACATCCAATGTCCATAGTCAGGAAACCATGACTATCTGTTGATCACAACGAGCTGGTCAACTAGAGGCTTACCAGGGACATAGTGTGGTCTAAGTATTCACACGTGTATTACGATTTCCGGATAATACAGTTATAGCATGAATAAAAGACAATTATCATGAACAATGAAATATAATAATACTTTTATTATTGCCTTTAGGGCATATTTCCAACAGACTGTTGGGGAACGTTGCAGAAAATTAAAATTTTTCCTACGGTTTCACCAAGATCCATCTATGAGTTCATCTAAGCAACGAGTCTAGGGAGAGAGTTTGCATCTACATACCACTTGTAGATCGCGTGCGGAAGCTTGCAAGGTGATGATGTAGTCGTACTCGACGTGATCCAAATCACCAATGACCAGCGCCGAACGGACGGCACCTCCGCGTTCAACACACGTACGGGACGGGAGACGTCTCCTCCTTCTTGATCCAGCAAGGGGGAAGGAGAGGTTGATGAAGATCCAGCAGCACGACGGCGTGGTGGTGGATGCAGGGCGTCACAGCAGCAGGGCTTCGCCGAGACTACGAGGGAGAGACGTAACGGGGGGAGGAGGAGGCGCCAGGGGCTGGTGTATGAAGTCCCTCCTCTCCCCCACTATATATAGGGGTGCCAGGGGGGCGCCGGCCCTAGTAGATGAGATCTACTAGGGGGGGCGGCGGCCTAGGGGAGGTTTCCCTCCCCCCCAAGGCACCTAGGGGTGCCTTCCACCACTAGGACTCCTCCTAGGGGGAAACCCTAGGCGCATGGGCCTATAGGGGCTGGTGCCCTTGGCCCATGATGGCCAAGGCGCACCCCCTACAGCCCATGTGGCCCCCCCGGGACAGGTGGCCCCACCCGGTGGACCCCCGGGACCCTTCCGGTGGTCCCGGTACAATACCGATAACCCCGAAACTTGTCCCGGTGCCCGAAATAGCACTTCCTATATATAATTCTTTACCTCCGGACCATTCCGGAACTCCTCGTGACGTCCGGGATCTCATCCGGGACTCCGAACAACATTCGGGTTTCTGCATATCCATATCTTCATAACCCTAGCGTCACCGAACCTTAAGTGTGTAGACCCTACGGGTTCGGGAGACATGCAGACATGACCGAGACGCTCTCAGTCAATAACCATCAGCGGGATCTGGATACCCATGATGGCTCCCACATGCTCCTCGATGTTGTCATCGAATGAACCACTATGTCGAGGATTCGATCAAACCCTGTATGCAATTCCCTTTGTCAATCGGTACGTTACTTGCCCGAGACTCGATCGTCGGTATCCCAATACCTTGTTCAGTCTCGTTACCGGCAAGTCACTTTACTCGTACCGTAATGCATGATCCCGTGTCCAACACCTTGGTCACATTGAGCTCATTATGATGATGCATTACCGAGTGGGCCCAGAGATACCTCTCCGTCATACGGAGTGACAAATCCCAGTCTCGATCCGTGTCAACCCAACAACTACTTTCGGAGATACCTGTAATGCACCTTTATAGTCACCCAGTTACGTTGTGACGTTTGATACACCCAAGGCACTCTTACGGTATCCGGGAGTTACACGATCTCATGGTCGAAGGAAGAGATACTTGACACTTGCAAAGCTCTAGCAAAACGAACTACACGATCTTTTATGCTATGCTTAGGATTGGGTCTTGTCCATCACATCATTCTCCTAATGATGTGATCCCGTTATCAACGACATCCAATGTCCATAGTCAGGAAACCATGACTATCTGTTGATCACAACGAGCTGGTCAACTAGAGGCTTACCAGGGACATAGTGTGGTCTAAGTATTCACACGTGTATTACGATTTCCGGATAATACAGTTATAGCATGAACAAAAGACAATTATCATGAACAATGAAATATAATAATACTTTTATTATTGCCTCTAGGGCATATTTCCAACAGTCTCCCACTTGCACTAGAGTCACTAATCTAGTTACATTGTGATGAATCGAACACCCATAGAGTTCTGGTGTTGATCATGTTTTGCACGCGAGAGAGGTTTAGTCAGCGGATCTGCGACATTCAGATCCGTGTGCACTTTGCAAATCTCTATGCCTCCATCTTGAACATTTTCACGGATGGAGTTGAAACGACGCTTGATGTGCCTGGTCTTCTTGTGAAACCTGGGCTCCTTTGCGAGGGCAATAGCTCCAGTGTTGTCACAGAAGAGTTTGATCGGCCCCGACGCATTGGGTATGACTCCTAGGTCGGTGATGAACTCCTTCACCCAAATCGCTTCATGTGCTGCCTCCGAGGCTGCCATGTACTCCGCTTCACACGTAGATCCCGCCACGACGCTCTGCTTGCAGCTGCACCAGCTTACTGCTCCACCATTCAACATATATACGTATCCGGTTTGTGACTTAGAGTCATCCAGATCTGAGTCGAAGCTAGCGTCGACGTAACCCTTTACGATGAGCTCTTTGTCTCCTCCATAAACGAGAAACATGTCCTTTATCCTTTTCAGGTACTTCAGGATATTCTTGACCGCTGTCCAGTGTTCCTTGCCGGGATTACTTTGGTATCTTGCTACCAAACTTACGGCAAGGTTTACATCGGGTCTGGTACACAGCATGGCATACATAATAGATCCTATGGCTGAAGCATAGGGGATGACACTCATCTCTTCTTTATCTTTTGCCGTGGTCGGTGACTGAGCTGAGCTCAGTCTCATACCTTGTAACATAGGCAAGAACCCCTTCTTGGACTGATCCATTCTGAATCTCTTCAAAATCTTATCAAGGTATGTGCTTTGTGAAAGACCTATGAGGCGTCTCGATCTATCTCTATAGATCTTGATGCCTAATATATAAGCAGCTTCTCCAAGGTCCTTCATTGAAAAACACTTATTCAAGTAGGCCTTAATGCTGTCCAGAAATTCTATATTATTTCCCATCAGGAGTATGTCATCTACATATAATATGAGAAATGCTACAGAGCTCCCACTCACTTTCTTGTAAACGCAGGCTTCTCCATAAGTCTGCATAAACCCAAACGCTTTGATCATCTCATCAAAGCGAATGTTCCAACTCCGAGATGCTTGCACCAGTCCATAAAATGGATCGCTGGAGCTTGCATACTTTGTTAGCGTTCCGAGGATCGACAAAACCTTCCGGCTGCATCATATACAGTTCTTCCTTAAGATGCCCGTTAAGGAATGCTGTTTTGACGTCCATCTGCCATATCTCATAATCATAGTATGCGGCAATTGCTAACATGATTCGGACGGACTTTAGCTTCGCTACGGGAGAGAATGTCTCGTCGTAGTCAATCCCTTGAACCTGTCGATAACCCTTAGCGACAAGTCGAGCTTTATAGATGGTAACATTACCATCCGCGTCCGTCTTCTTCTTAAAGATCCATTTGTTTTCTATCGCTCGCCGATCATCGGGCAAGTCTGTCAAAGTCCATACTTTGTTTTCATACATGGATTCTATCTCGGATTTCATGGCTTCAAGCCATTTGTTGGAATCCAGGCCCGCCATTGCTTCTTCATAGTTCGAAGGTTCATTGTTGTCTAACAACATGATTTCCAGGACAGGGTTGCCGTACCACTCTGGTGCGGAACGTGTCCTTGTGGACCTACGAAGTTCAGCAGTAACTTGATCCGAAGTACCTTGATCATTATCATGGTTTTCCTCTTCAGTTGGTGTGGGCATCACAGGAACGGTTTCCTGTGCTGCGTCACTATCCCGCTCAAGAGGTAGTACTTCATCGAGTTCTACTTTCCTCCCACTTACTTCTTTCGAGAGAAACTCTTTTTCCAGAAAGCATCCGTTCTTGGCAACAAAGATCTTGCCTTCGGATCTTAAGTAGAAGGTGTACCCTACAGTTTCCTTAGGGTATCCTATGAATACGCATTTTTCCGACTTGGGTTCGAGCTTTTCAGGTTGAAGTTTCTTGACATAAGCTTCGCATCCCCAAACTTTTAGAAACGACAACTTAGGTTTCTTTCCAAACCATAATTCATACTGTGTCGTCTCAACGGATTTAGACGGTGCCCTATTTAAAGTGAATGTAGCTGTCTCTAGAGCGTATTCCCAAAATGATAGCGGTAAATCGGTAAGAGACATCATAGACCGCACCATATCCAATAGAGTGTGATTACGACGTTCGGACACACCGTTTCGCTGAGGTGTTCCAGGCGGCGTGAGCTGTGAAACGATTCCACATTTCTTTAAGTGTGTACCAAATTCGTGACTTAAGTATTCTCCTCCATGATCTGATCGTAAGAATTTTATCTTTCGGTCACGTTGATTCTCCACCTCATTCTGAAATTCCTTGAACTTTTCAAAGGTCTCAGACTTGTGTTTCATTAAGTAGACATACCCATATCTACTCAAATCATCTGTGAGAGTGAGAACATAACGATATCCTCCGCGAGCCTCAATGCTCATTGGACCGCACACATCGGTATGTATGATTTCCAACAAGTTGGTTGCTCGCTCCATTGTTCCGGAGAACGGAGTCTTGGTCATTTTGCCCAAGAGGCATGGTTCGCACGTGTCAAACGATTCATAATCAAGAGACTCTAAAAGTCCATCGGCATGGAGCTTCTTCATGCGCTTGACACCAATGTGACCAAGGCGGCAGTGCCACAAGTATGTGGGACTATCGTTATCAACTTTAAATCTTTTGGCATCTACACTATGAACATGTGTAATATTACGCTCGAGATTCATTAAGAATAAACCATTGACCATCGGAGCATGACCATAAAACATATCTCTCATATAAATCGAACAACCATTATTCTCAGACTTAAATGAGTAGCCATCTCGTATTAAACGAGATCCAGATACAATGTTCATGCTCAAACTTGGCACTAAATAACAATTATTAAGGTTCAAAACTAATCCCGTAGGTAAATGTAGAGGCAGCGTGCCGACGGCGATCACATCGACTCTGGAACCATTCCCGACGCGCATCGTCACCTCGTCCTTCGCCAGTCTCCGTTTATTCCGCAGCTCCTGCTGTGAGTTACAAATTTGAGCAACGGCACCGGTATCAAATACCCAAGAGTTACTACGAGTACTGGTAAGGTACACATCAATCACATGTATATCAAATATACCTTTGGTGTTGCCGGCCTTCTTATCCGCTAAGTATTTGGGGCAGTTCCGCTTCCAGTGACCCTTCCCCTTGCAATAAAAGCACTCAGTCTCAGGCTTGGGTCCATTCTTTGACTTCTTCCCGGTAACTGGCTTACCAGGCGCGGCAACATCTTTGCCGTCCTTCTTGAAGTTCTTCTTACCCTTGCCCTTCTTGAACTTAGTGGTCTTATTGACCATCAACACTTGATGTTCTTTCTTGATTTCAACCTCTGCTGACTTCAGCATTGAAAATACTTCAGGAATGGTCTTCACCATCCCTTTCATATTGTAGTTCAGCACAAAGCTCTTGTAGCTCGGTGGGAGCGACTGAAGGATTCTGTCAATGACTGCCTCGTCCGGGAGGTTGATCTCCAGCAGGGACAGGCGGTTGTGCAACCCAGACATTTTGAGTATGTGCTCACTGACAGAACTGTTTTCCTCCATCTTACAACTATAGAACTTGTCGGAGACTTCATATCTCTCGACCCGGGCATGAGCTTGAAAAACCATTTCCAGCTCCTCGAACATCTCATATGCTCCGTGTCGCTCAAAACGCATATGGAGCCCCGGTTCTAAGCTGTAAAGCATGCCGCACTGAACGAGGGAGTAATCATCAGCACGTGACTGCCAAGCATTCATAACATCTTGGTTCTCTGGGATGAGTGCTTCACCTAGCGGTGCTTCTAGGACATAATCTTTCTTGGCTGCTATGAGGATGATCCTCAGGTTCCGGACCAAGTCCGAATAGTTGCTACCATCATCTTTCAGCTTGGTTTTCTCTAGGAACGCGTTGAAGTTCAAGTTGACATGAGCGTTGGCCATTTGATCTACAAGACATATTTTGCAAACATTTTAGACTAAGTTCATGATAATTAAGTTCATCTAATCAAATTATTTAATGAACTCCCACTCAGATTGACATCCCTCTAGTCATCTAAGTGTTACACGATCCGAGTCGACTAGGCCGTGTCCGATCATCACGTGAGACGGACTAGTCATCGTCGGTGAACATCTCCATGTTGATCGTATCTTCCATACGACTCGTGTTCGACCTTTCGGTCTCTTGTGTTCCGAGGCCATGTCTGTACATGCTAGGCTCGTCAAGTTAACCCTAAGTGTTTATGCATGTGTAAAACTGTCTTACACCCGTTGTATGTGAACGTAAGGATCTATCACACCCGATCATCACGTGGTGCTTCAAAACGACGAACTTTAGCAACAGTGCACAGTTAGGGGGAACACTTTCTTGAAATTATTATAAGGGATCATCTTATTTACTACCGCCGTTCTAAGTAAACAAGATGCATAAAACATAATAAACATCACATGCAATTATATAAAGTAGTGACATGATATGGCCAATATCATATAGCTCCTTCGATCTCCATCTTCGGGGCTCCATGATCATGTTCGTCACCGGCATGACACCATGATCTCCATCATCGTGCCTCCATGAAGTTGCTCGCCAACTGTTACTTCTACTACTATAGCTAACGGTTTAGCAATAAAGTAAAGTAATTACATGGCGTTAAATCATTGACACGCAGGTCATACAATAATTAAGACAACTCCTATGGCTCCTGCCGGTTGTCATACTCATCGACATGCAAGTCGTGATTCCTATTACAAGAACATGATCTCATACATCACAATATATCATTCATCATTCATCACAACTTCTGGCCATATCACATCACATGACAATTGCTGCAAAAACAAGTTAGACGTCCTCTTATTGTTGTTGCATATTTTACGTGGCTGCAATTGGGTTCTAGCAAGAACGTTTTCTTACCTACGAATAACCACAACGTGATTTTGTCAACTTCTATTTACCCTTCATAAGGACCCTTTTCATCGAATCCGCTCCGACTAAAGTAGGAGAGACAGACACCCGCTAGCCACCTTATGCAACTAGTGCATGTCAGTCGATGGAACCTGTCTCACGTAAGCGTATGTGTAAGGTCGGTCCGGGCCGCTTCATCCCACAATACCGCTGAAGCAAGAAAAGACTAGTAGTGGCAAGCAAGTTGACAAGATCTACACCCACAACAAAATTGTGTTCTACTCATGCAATAGAGAACTACGCATAGACCTAGCTCATGATGCCACTGTTGGGGAACGTTGCAGAAAATAAAAATTTCCTACGGTTTCACCAAGATCCATCTATGAGTTCATCTAAGCAACGAGTGATAGGAGAGAGATGCATCTACATACCACTTGTAGATCGCGTGCGGAAGCGTTCAAGAGAACGGTGTTGAGGTTGTCGTTCTCGTCGTGATCCTATCACCGGAGATCCTAGCGCCGAACGGACGGCACCTCCACGTTCAACACATGTACGGTCAGCGTTACGTCTCCTCCGTCTTGATCCAGCAAGGGGGAAGGAGAGGTTGATGAAGATCTAGCAGCACGACGGCGTGGTGGTGGATGCAGCAGAACTCCGGCAGGGCTTCGCCAAGCTATTGCGGGAGGAGGAAGAGGTGTAGTAGGGGGAGGGAGGCGCCAAGACACAGGGTGCGGCTGCCCTCCCCCCTCCTTTATATAGGCCCCAGGAGGGGGCGCCGTCCCTGGGAGATCCAATCTCCTAAGGGGGCGGCGGCCAGGGGGGTGGGGTGCCCCCCAAGGCAAGTGGGGCGCGCCTCCCACGTAGGGTTTCCAACCCTAGGCGCAGGGGGGCCCAGGGGGGCGCACCAGCCAACTAAGGGCTGGTTCCCCTCCCACTTCAGCCCACGGGGCCCTCCGGGGTAGGTGGCCCCACCCGGTGGACCCCCGGGACCCTTCCGGTGGTCCCGATACAATACCGGGTGACCCCGAAACTTTCCCGATGGCCGAAACAACACTTCCTATATATAATTATTTACCTTCGGACCATTCCAGAACTCCTCGTGACGTCCGGGATCTCATCCGGGACTCCGAACAACATTCGGTTTGCTACATACTCATATTCATACAACCCTAGCATCACCGAACCTTAAGTGTGTAGACCCTACGGGTTCGGGAGACATGCAGACATGACCGAGACGGCTCTCCGGTCAATAACCAACAGCGGGATCTGGATACCCATGTTGGCTCCCACATACTTCTCGATGATCTCATCGGATGAACCACGATGTCGAGGATTCAAGCAACCCCGTATACTATTCCCTTTGTCAGACGGTATGTTACTTGCCCGAGATTCGATCGTCGGTATCCCAATACCTCATTCAATCTCGTTGCCGGCAAGTCACTTTACTCGTACCGTAATGCATGATCCCGTGACCAGACACTTGGTCACTTTGAGCTCATTATGATGATGCACTACCGAGTGGGCCCAGTGATACCTCTCCGTAATACAGAGTGACAAATCCCAGTCTCGATCCGTGTCAACCCAACAGACACTTTCGGAGATACCTGTAGTGCAACTTTATAGTCACCCTGTTACGTTGTGACGTTTGGTACACCCAAAGCACTCCTACGGTATCCGGGAGTTACATGATCTCATGGTCTAAGGAAGAGATACTTGACATTGGAAAAGCTCTAGCAAAACGAACTACACGATCTTGTGCTATGCTTAGGATTGGGTCTTGTCCATCACATCATTCTCCCAATGATGTGATCCCGTTATCAATGACATCCAATGTCCATAGTCAGGAAACCATGACTATCTGTTGATCAACGAGCTAGTCAACTAGAGGCTCACTAGGGACATGTTGTGGTCTAAGTATTCACACGTGTATTACGATTTCCGGATAATACAATTATAGCATGAATAAAAGACAACTATCATGAACAAAGAAATATAATAATAATCCTTTTATTATTGCCTCTAGGCCATAGGCCATATTTACAACACAGGGACCAGAGGGGAAACCCTCCTCCCATCTAGGGAGGGCAAGGAAGAAGAAGCATGAGGGGGCTCTCCCCCCCCCCCCTCTCTCTGTCATGGCATCAGAACGCCGCTGGGGCCATCATCGTGACGGCAATCGACACCAATAACTTCGCCGCCATCATCACCAACTCCCTCCCTGACTATTCAGCGGTATAACTTCTCTTTTACCCACTGTAATCTCTACTTGAGCATGGTGCTCAACGCTATATATTATTTCCCAATGATGTATGGCTATCCTATGATGTTTGAGTAGAACCGTTTTGTCCTATGGGTTGATTGATGATCATGATTGGTTTGAGTTGTATGTTTTATTATTGGTGCTGTCCTATGGTGCTCTCCGTGTGGCGCAAGCATGAGGGATCTCCGCTGTAGGGTTTGCAATATGTTCATGGTTTGCTTATTGTCTGTGTTGCTAGAAACACAAACACGGATACGTGGGTTATGGCATATGGTAATAAAGAGGAACTGATACTTTAATGCTATGGTTGGGTTTTATCTTAATGATCTTTAGTAGTTGCAGATGCTTGCTTTAGTTCCAATAATAAGTGCATATGATGCAAGAAGAGAAAGTATGCTAGCTTATGCCTCTCCCTCGTATAAAATTGCAATAGTGATTATCGGTCTAGTTATCAATTGCCTAGGGACAAATAACTTTCTTGTGACAAAAATCTCTCTACTAAAACTAACTTAGTTGTTTCTTTATCTAAACAGCCCCTAGTTTTCATTTACGTGTTCTTTATTATCTTGCAAACCTATCCCACAACACCTACAAAGTACTTCTAGTTTCATACTTGTTCTAGGTAAAGCGAACATCAAGCGTGCGTAGAGTTGTATTGGTGGTCGATAGATCTTGAGGGAATATTTGTTCTACCTTTAGCTCCTCGTTAGGTTCGACACTCTTATTTATCGAAAGAGGCTACAACTGATCCCCTACACTTGTGGGTTATCACTTAGGTGAAGCCCTGCGGAGATAGCTTCACCATCACTGTCACCACGCCGTCGTGCTGCCGAAACCCATCCACTACTTCGTCGTCTTGCTGGATCAAGAAGGCGAGGACGTCACTGAGCTGAACGTGTGCTGAACGCGGAGGTGTCGTACATTCGGTACTCAATCGGTTGGATCGCGAAGAAGTTCAACTACATCAACTGCATTACTAAACGCTTTCGCTTACGGTCGATGAGGGTATGTAGACACACTCTCCCCTCTCATTGCTATGCAGCTCCTTGATAGATCTTGCGTGTGCGTAGATTTTATTTTATTTTCCATGCAACATTCCCCAACACATTGTGCAACCGGAAGCACCGAAGGTCCCTAGCCATAGCCATTACCCATCACCAGAGGGGAGCCGCAGCCAGAGCCGGCTAATGGGGAACGTCCCATGAAAATAAAATAAAAACCCACAAAACAGCCAAGATCTAATCTAGGAGATGCATAGCAACAAGAGGGAAGTGTGTCTACATACCTTTGTAGACAAAAGAGTTAGCATCGTAACGCGGTTGATTTAGTCGTACTCTTCACGATCCAATCACAACCCAATCCGATCTAGTGCCGAACAGATGACACCTCCGACATTAGCACACGTTCGGCTCGGTGGAGTCCTCTCCTTCTTGATCCAGTAAGTGAGGGAGATGAGGTAGATGATATCTGAACCAACACAATGGCGTGGTGGTGGTGACAGCGGAATTCTGGTAGGGCTTCGCTAAACACGTACCGGAGAATATGGAAGAGTAGCGGGAGAGAGACGGGGCAAGGGCAGAAGGGTTGGCCACCCCTGTGCCTCCCATGGTGTATAGGGGTGAGGGAAGGGTGTTCCAGCCATAGCCCCCCTCCCAAGGTAGGGGGGTGTCGGCCAAGGGGAAGGAGTGCCCTCCAAGCCAATTGCAGGGCCCTCCCCCTTAGGGTTTGCCTTCCCCTAGGCTTATGGGCCAAGTAGGGGGTGGTGCAACTAGCCCACTAAGGCCAGGGCACCCCCTACAACCCATGCTACTATATGGAACGTGGTGGAACCCTTCGAGGACTTCCGTACCCCTACGGAACCCTCTAAAACCTTCCGGTGACTTCGCGGTACAATACCCAAAAATGGAATTTTTCCCGAAACCCCGACATAAGTTTCCATATATAAATCTTTACCTCCGAACCACTCTGGAGCTCCTCGTGACGTCCCGAGTCTCATCTGGGACTCCGAACAACCTTCAAACTTTCCACTATTAATACCTCAATACTACCCTAGTGCTACCGAACGTTAAGTGTGCGGCCCGGTTCGAGAATCATGTAAACATGACCGAGACTCCTCTCCGATCAATAACCAATAGCGGGACCTGGATGCCCATATTGGTACCCACATATTCCACAATGGTCTTTATCGGTTGAACCACGATGTCAACGATTCAGTTAATCTCGTATACAATTCCCTTTGTCCGGCGATATGTTACTTGCCCGAGATTCGATCGTTGTATCTCCATACCTAGTTGAATCTCGTTACCGGCAAGTCTCTTTACTTGTTTCGTAATATAAGATCCTGTGACCAAACTCATTAGTCACATGCTTGCAAACTTCTTGTGATGTTGTATTACCAAGAGGGCCCAGAGATATCTCTCCATCACACGGAGTGACAAATCCCAGTCCCGATCCATGTAACCCAACAAATACCTTCGGAGATACCTGTAGATCACCTTTGATCACCCAGTTACGAAGTGACGTTTGATAGCACACAAAGTATTCCTCCATTATCCGAGAGTGGCATGATCTCATGATCTAAGGAACAGATACTTGACATTACCAAAGCTATAGCAAATAAGTATGTGATATGATCTGATGCTAAGCTTACGGTTGGATCTGTCCATCGCATCATTCTCCTAATGATGTGATCCTGTTATCAAATGACAACTCATGTCTATGGTTAGAAAACCTTAACCATCTTTGATCAACGAGCTAGTTTAGTAGAGGTTTACTAGGGACACGATGTTGTTTATGTGTCCACACATGTATTTAAGTTTCTAGTCCATACAATTCTAGCACGAATAATAAACATTTATCATGAACGGGAAATATAATAGCCCTTTTATTATTGCCTCTAGGCATATTTCCAACATGGGAAACCACCGTCAGATGGTGTCCCCGCGCCACCCGAGAAGACACCAAGAAGGCCCCGTGGCACCGGACAAAACTGGATATGGATCTAGGGCTGGGCAAAACCAGGCAGCCGCCGCCATACCGGGACCCCAGCGCTCCAAGGCTGTCGCGGCCACCACCCTCTAGTTCCCTAGCCAGGACGTCGTCCACCTCCCGCTCCGCAACAGCTCGGAGTTAGGTCTAACCCGACCTGGCCAGGATGCCACACACACACTCGAGGAGAGCTCCCCGTAGCCGCCGCGCCACGGAAAGCCATAGTCCCCTAACACGCCGCACACACTGTCGTCCCGCTCGACCATCTTCGTGTCTTCGGGTTTAGAGCATGGTTAGTAGTATAGCCGGCTACTGGCTATATATTATTGTCATGTCATCTATAGTTTTATAGCCAATATGTATAATAGTTAGCTATAAATATATCAACTACTTCCTCCGTCCCATAATATAAGAACATTTTTCAAGCTAGGGAGGAAGTATTAATAATATTTAAGATGCCCCTTGGATGTCTTTACTAAAAGAAAAATAATTATGTCCTAATCAAATCATTTAGGAAAAAAAATACACATCATATTATGTGTCACCGGTATATTTTTCTGTACGCCACGCATATTTTCTGCAACAAGAAAGACTACCGAGTAATAAATCGTACCCTATTGAGGATTGATTCATAAAAAATCATACTTCTTCCATTGAAGTTGAGAAGAAACGCAAAAGTACCATCAGATTTTGGATCAAATTTTGACGATCTTTTGTATTTGGCTCTTTTGTATTTGGATCAAATTTTGATGATCTATTTGACTCATAAAATGTAAAGTATATGCTAAAAATTCCCAAATATATGTTGTTGGATTTGTATTTGGAAGAGGTTTTCAATAATATAATTTTTATGACATAAAATTTATTTAAAACAAAATTGAACATAGTACAAATTCAAAGGCTCATAATATAGACACCTTCATAGTCGATGGGATGTCTTCTCCCACAGAATGCACATCGACAGAAGGCCTGAAATAAATCCAGAAAAATGTAAGCACCAATGTCAAGTCTAGGACTTGAACCCTGATGGACCGGAAATACAATTGTCCTTCTAACGTTTCATCTATGATCAAACGTTAGTTCAAAATAAAAGGAGGTCTAATAAACGTGGAGGCAGCGTCCAACCGGCTTTAATCCAGTAGGAAAAGTTCGTTGGGAAGTTCCAAGGTGCAGTGCTTGACACCGGCAGCTTGCCAGCCATTGATTAGCGTACGTCGCCGGCACGCCGCCCTCTTTCATTCATGGGGCGCGCGAGAGTCAACGAAAAGATCCCCGCAAAAAAAACGAAAAGATACAAACCAGTTGGAAGCCAACTTCAGGCCCAGCGCAGGACAAACCTCATTCTTTTTTATTTGAGAGCTCATTCTGTTTTTATTAGAACAGATTATGAAGTGCATTTTGCCAAATGCTAAGCATAGACTTTTCATATCTCATTCAGGCCAAGCTCCGTGGTCATTCAAGGCTACGGCAACCAAATGACACTTGTGGTGTGGTCTTCTAGCGGCTCCCCGCTCCACTGGAAAATTCAACAACCACCACGTGAAAGGAGAATCAGGTGATGTGGTTGAACCCCTCGGAGTTTCTTTCCCACCAGAAAGGTTTGAACATTTCCGTGCTTGTGTTATTCAAGTGTACATTCTGTGGTGACAAAACTCATTTTCATGTCGCCGATAATACGAGGTTATAAAACTGGATTTAGTATTCCCTCCGGTCTTTTTTAGTCAATTTTTTTAGAAAATGAGAATGACCCCCAGCCTCTGCATCTAGGAGATGCATGCTGTCATTTTATTGATTATTCTCGATGGCCTTATAAGGTATTACAACAATATGCCTGAATCCGCGATCTTGGCAACATATGCCACTACTCCTATCCATATGATGAAGGTTGCTAGCTGGGTCAAATACCGAGATCACTCACCTAAGCCTATCATCAAAAGCCGGAAGCCCCAGCCGAGCCACATACCGGGTCTGAGACACAAACCGGTCTTTTTTAGTCTGCATATAGATTTTGTCTGAAATCAAACTATCTTTACTTTGACTAAACTTATAGAAAAAAATATCAATATTCACAATGCCAAATCAACAGAGTTAGATTTGTTATGAAATGTAGTTTCATAATATATATTTTTGGTATTGTAGATGTTGATATTTTTTAATATAAATTTGGTCAAATTTTACAATATTTGACTTGACATAAATCTAATACGCGGAGTAAAAAGGACCGGAGGGAGTACTGACTCATTCTCAAAATATAAGACCTTTTTTAGAAGTATACATTTGACCATACGAAGACTTGTAGGATTTGAGTAGTTCTTCTAGAACAATACCTTTCTACTGTTGGTGCCATGTAAACACCTATCATGCGCAATACTCCCACCGGTATCTGGTTTTTGAGATGTCCTGTTAATTTCCCACTCTGCATCGACCTTGTTCCTCGGAAGGGCCACGACTCTCTTTTGGTTAGCTACAGAACAAAACGTCGCTCTCATGCTGACAAATCAGATCCAGATCATAAATAGAGACACGTTACATGTCACTGTTGTGGCGTAGTAGTTGTTGAGCAACACTAATATACACTCGGCCTAGGTTGCACCATCATGTCAAATCAAACAAGACTGTCCATGTAAAGCCATGCCAAATGATCAAGCCATCTCAACGGAACAAGAATCTTAAAGACGTACTTACTGTTGAGTATACGTGTTATGTGCATATTGTGTATTGAGCCCGTCTTCCAGTTCCTTGTATAGTTGAGGTCTGTGCCCCATCTTTGTACATAATATATATGTGCTTATGTACGAAAAGCAATATATCGTGCAATTACAACATCATACATGTTATCATTTTTTAGGTTTTCTTCCTCGCTTCCGCTCCATCGCCGCCGCCGCCGTACGTCTACCCGTGCCGCCGCCGCCGCTCGCACCCCTGTCGCGACCCGCAGCCGCGTTTTGCCCATCTGCACGCGCTTCCGCACGCATCGCGCGAGCCCGTCTCCACGCGCCAGCCGATCCCCCCGCCGAAGCTGCCTCGACCCGTGGCGCTGCTGCCTCATGCCGTCCAATCCCGGTCACTGACCCGAGCCAGCCGCTGCCTCGATCCATCTCCACGCGCTGCTGCTGCTTTTTCATCGTGCCAGCCGCTACCCGCCAAAGCTGCCTTGACCGCTGCTGCGATCCGTCTCGTCTGCCTCGCACGTACGTATATACGTGATTGTCCAGCCGATGGATCACTAGCTTTGTCTAGCTAGCTTCACGTCCATGAAATCCATCCAGCAGCATGTTTCCATACGTCTAGCTAGCTAGCTTCATTTAGCCGCATCGCCAGATAGCCCCGCCCGCCCGCTGCTTCGCTCGTCCCGCCGCTAGTCTTCACCAAGCCGCTGCTGCTGCCGCGCGTATCGCCTGCAGCTGCCGTCCAACCGCGCCGATCGCTGCCGTCGGACCAGTAATAATGTCATCAGGCCCGTCCGCCGCCGCCTCTGCCAACCCGTCGCCGGCGCCCTACGGCGCAGCTCTGCCGCCATACGGGGCCGCCGCCACCTACGACGCGACTGTTCCCACGTACGGGAATCCTACGTACGGGGCATATGGGACTCCGTTCGCATCCATGTACGGGTCTCCGCCTGCGTACGGGGCTCCGCCCGCGTACGAGTCTTACGGGTACTGGTGGGGGTCATCAGCGGGCCAGCACTCGCCCACTGGACAACAGCCAGATGATGCCCAGCACCTGCAGCATCTGTCAGCAGGCCCGCAGGTTTTTCCGGCAAGCCATCCGGCCTACCCGGCACCGCGGTTGCAGTCGGGAGTGTATGGAGCATACCCGCCGCCGCCGTTGAGCGGCGGCTAAGGTTTCCCCATGGCATCTCCGTCCCCCTCGACGGCCCTGCCGCCTGCGCCCTGGGACCCGGTGCTCCTCACCGGGCTGCATGCCGCTCCTACGTCAAACAATTACACTGGAGGTGCTGATTGGTACATGGACATCGGTGCTACAGCTCACATGTTTGCTCATCCTGTTAACCTTGCTTCCTTCACTCCTGTCTCCACCGACCGCCGCATCATTATCTGCGACGGTTCCACATTTCCTATCACACATGTTGGACACACTTCTTTTCCTTCTACTTCTACTCCATTATCTTTGTCTAACATACTTGTGTCACCTCATCTTATTAAGAATCTCATTTCCATCCGTTGTTTCACTCGTGAAAATCCTGTTACTGTTGAATTTGACGAGCTTGGTTTTTGTGTCAAAGATGCTCGAACCAGGATGGTACTTCACCGATGTGACAGCCCCGACGAGCTCTATCCGGTGCACTCGCCTTCATCCACCACCACCGCACCGGTTGCTCTCTCCGCTCACGTTGATCTCTGGCACGCTGGCTTGGGTCATTCCAACCCCATCACACTTCGTCATATTCTTAGGAGTTCCAGTTGCAGTTGCAATAAGATCGAGGATCACACTTGTCATGCTTGTCGAGTCGGCAAACATGTTCGACTGCCGTTTAATAATTCCACTACCATTGCTTCTTTTCCTTTTCAGTTAATTCATAGCGATATGTGGACTTCTCCGGTTCCCAGTAACTCGGGCTATTTATATTATCTGGTCATTCTTGATGATTATTCTCATTATGTGTGGACTTTTCCTTTGCGTAGAAAGCCGGATGCACTCTCCATCTTGACGGCCTTTTACTCCTATGTCCGCACGCAGTTTGGGCGTCCCATCCTTGCGCTTCAGACGGACAATGGACAAGAGTTCGACAACCTCGCTTTCCACACCTTTTTGTCGCATCATGACACAGTTTCCGCCTCACATGGCCGTACACTTCAAAGCAGAACGGTCGAGCCGAACACGTCCTTCGCACTCTGAATGACTGCATTCGCACGCTCCTGTTTCATGCCAAGGTGTCGCCTCGTTTCTAGCCGGACGCACTCGCCACTGCATCACTTCTTCTTAACATTAGACCCTGTCGCCCACGGTGGAACTACGCACCTCACCATCTTCTCTTTGGTACGCCCCCGTCTTATGACGACTTGCATATTTTTGGGTACCTTTGCTATCCCAGCACTGCCGACACTGCTTCTCACAAGCTTGCACCTCGATCTGTCGCTTGCATCTTCATCAACTACCCCTCCAACTACAAGGGATATCGGTGCTACGATCCCGTCTCCCACCGTGTGTTCACTTCCTGGCACATTTACTTTGATGACCATGCGTTTCCGTTTCACCAGGTACCCCCGGTTGTTCCTCCCACCACTGGTGACGCAGGCTCCTCGACGCCTCTCCCAGGGCGCTTGCGCACCTCTCTTGGCCTGCCTCCTGGCTTTGAGGCGCGCCCCCCGCATGCGGCGCCTCCTACAGCCGCAGTGCTGGCGCCCCAGGCGCCCCCAACGTTGGCGCCCGTGGCCCCCACGGCTCCTCTGGTGCCCCCGGTGCCCACGGACCCCCCGGCGACCCTGGTGCACGCGGCCCCCACGGCCCCCTCGGCCCCCGCGGCCCTCTCGGCGCCTGTGACCGGTCCAGTCACCCGCGCCCGTACGGGCGTTTTTCGCCCGAGCTCGCGCTACGTCTCGGATGACTACGTCCATGCGGCGTCCACCGCTGAGCCGTCGCCGGTGCCGTCCTCCGTTCGAGCCGCTCTTCGTGACCCGCTCTGGATGGCTGCGATGCAAGAGGAGTTTGATGCCCTGTTGCGCAACCGGGCGTGGCAGCTTGTTCCCCGTCCCCGGCACGCCAACGTGATTACCGGGAAGTCGGTCTTTAAACACAAGCTCTGTCCTGATGGTACCCTTGATCGCTACAAAGCGCGTTGGGTCGTTCGTGGCTTTTGACAGCGCGTTGGCATCGACTTCACTGACACCTTCACTCCGGTCATCAAGCCCGGCACGATACGCACGGTTCTCCACCTTGTGGTCTCCCGTGCTTGGCCGGTGCACCAGATGGACGTCTCCAATGCCTTCCTCCATGGTCACCTCGAGGAGCAGGTCTTCTGCCAGCAGCCCATAGAGTTTGTTGACCCGACGCTTCCCGACCATGTGTGCCTGCTTTCGCGGTCCTTGTACGGACTCGCAGGCTCCGCGCGCTTGGTACCAGCGCATTGTGGCGTTTCTCCACCAGCTTGGGTTCCGCTCTACCCGCTCGGATGCCTCGCTCTTCGTCTATCATCAGGGCTCTGACACGGCCTACTTGCTGCTCTATGTCGACGACATCATCCTGACGGCATGTACGGCTGGTCTCCTCAGTCAGCTCACGGCTCGTCTTCGCGCTGAGTTCGCCATCAAGGACTTGGGTCCTTTGCACTACTTCCTCGGTGTCGAGGTGGTGCACCGTCCGGATGGCTTCTTCCTTCATTAGCGGAAGTACGCTCAAGAGCTCCTCGAGCACGCCGGCATGCTTAACTACAAGCCCGCCGCTACACCTATTGATACGAAGGCCAAGCTCTCTGCCATGGATGGTTCTCCTGCTTCGGATGCTACTTTCTATCGGTCTATCATTGGTGCTCTCTAGTACCTCACTCTGACTCGACCGGAGATCCAGTATGTCGTGCAGCAGGTGTGTCTTCATATGCATGCTCCTGGAGACATTCACTAGGCTGTCGTCAAGCAGATTCTCCGCTATATCTGTGGCACTATGGATCTTGGTGTCACGCTTCACGCCTCCGCCGACACCGTCCTCACCGCCTACTCCGATGCAGACTGGACGGGCTGCCCTGACTCTCGTCGCTCCACTTCGGTCTATTGTGTCTATCTTGGACCCTCACTCATCTCGTGGTCGTCCAAGCGGCAGCCTACGGTTTCTCGTTCCAGTGCTGAGGCTGAGTATCGTGCGGTGGCCAACATCATCGCCGAGTGTTCGTGGCTTCGCCAGCTGCTTCGGGAGCTCTCTTGCCCTGTTGACCGTGCCACGATGGTCTACTGCGACAATGTCTCGGCGGTCTACCTCTCCGCTAACCCGGTGCATCATTGACGGACCAAGCATATTGAGTTGGATATTCATTTTGTTCGGGAACAGGTGGCCCTTGGCCATATCCGTGTTTTGCACGTCCCTACTGTTGGTGAACGTTGCAGAAAATTAAAAAATTTCCTACGGTTTCACCAAGATCCATCTATGAGTTCATCTAGCAACGAGTCATGGGAGAGTGATTGCATCTACATACCACTTGTAGATCGCGTGCGGAAGCGTTCAATGGAACAGGGATGATGGAGACGTACTCACCGTGATTCAGATCACCGATGACCTAGTGCTGAACGGACAGCACCTCCGCGTTCAACACACGTATGGAGCGGATGACGTCTCCTCCATCTTGATCCAGCAAGGGGGAAGGAGAGGTTGATGATGATCCAGCAGCACGACGGTGTGGTGGTGGATGCAGCAGAACTCCGGCAGGGCTTCGCTAAGCAACTACGGGAGGAGGAGGAGGTGTTGCAGGGAGGAGGGAGGCGCCAGGGCTTATGGGTGCGGCCACCCCTCCCTCCCCTCCCTTTATATAGGTGCAAGAGAGGGGGGAGGGCGCAGCCTTGCCCCTTCCTCCAAGGAAGGGGTGCGGCCAAGAGGGGGGGAGGAGTCCATCCTCCCCAAGGCACCTCGGAGGTGCCTTCCCCCTTTAGGACTCTCCCCTTTTTCTTATATCTTGGCGCATGGGCCTCTTGGGGCTGGTGCCCTTGGCCCATATAGGCCAAGGCGCACCCCCTACAGCCCATGTGGCCCCCGGGGCAGGTGGACCCCCCCGGTGTACCCCCGGACCCCTTTCGGCACTCCCGGTACAATACCGATAACGCGCGAAACTATTCCGGCGACCAAAATAAGACTTCCTATATATAAATCTTTACCTCCGAACCATTCCGGAACTCCTCGTGACGTCCGGGATCTCATCCGGGACTCCGAACAACATTCAGTTTGCTGCATACTCATATTCATACAACCATAGCGTCACCGAACCTTAAGTGTGTAGACCCTACGGGTTCGGGAGACATGCAGACATGACCGAGACGACTCTCGGGCAATAACCAACAGCGGGATCTGGATACCCATGTTGGATCCCACATGCTCCTCGATGATATCATCGGATGAACCACGATGTCGAGGATTCAAACAACCCCGTATACAATTCCCTTTGTCAATCGGTATTTTACTTGCCCGAAATTCGACCGTCGGTATCCCAATACCTCGTTCAATCTCGTTACCGGCAAGTCACTTTACTCGTACCGTAATGCATGATCCCGTGACCAAACATTTGGTCACTTTGAGCTCATTATGATGATGCACTACCGAGTGGGCCCAGTGATACCTCTCCGTCATACGGAGTGACAAATCCCAGTCTCGATCCGTGTCAACCCAACAGACACTTTCGGAGATACCTGTAATGCACCTTTATAGTCACCCAGTTACGTTGTGACGTTTGGTACACCCAAAGCACTCCTACGGTATCCGGGAGTTACACGATCTATGGGTCTAAGGAAGAGATACTTGACATTGAAAAAGCTCTAGCAAAACGAACTACACGATCTTGTGTTATGCTTAGGATTGGGTCTTGTCCATCACATCATTCTCCTAATGATGTGATCCCGTTATCAATGACATCCAATGTCCATAGTCAGGAAACCATGACTATCTGTTGATCAACGAGCTAGTCAACTAGAGGCTCACTAGGGACATATTGTGGTCTATGTATTCACACGTGTATTACGATTTCCGGATAATACAATTATAGCATGAATAAAAAACAATTATCATGAACAAGGAAATATAATAATAATACTTTTATTACTGCCTCTAGGGCATATTTCCAAAAGTCTCCCACTTGCACTAGAGTCAATAATCTAGTTACATTGTGATGAATCGCACACCCATAGAGTTCTGGTGTTGATCATGTTTTGCTCGCGGAAGAGGTTTAGTCAACGGATCTGCGACATTCAGATTCGTATGCACTTTGCAAATTTCTATGTCTCCATCTTAAACATTTTCACGGATGGAGTTGAAGCGACGCTTGATGTGCCTGGTCTTCTTGTGAAACCTGGGCTCCTTGGCAAGGGCAATAGCTCCAGTGTTGTCACAGAAGAGTTTGATTGGCCCCGACGCATTGGGTATGACTCCTAAGTCGGTGATGAACTCCTTCACCCAAATTGCTTCATACGCTGCCTCCGAGGCTGCCATGTACTCCGCTTCATATGTAGATCCCGCCATGACGCTCTGCTTGCAGCTGCACCAGCTTACTGCTCCACCATTCAACATATACACGTATCCGGTTTGTGACTTAGAGTCATCCAGATCTGTGTCGAAGCTAGCGTCGACGTAACCCTTTACGACGAGCTCTTCGTCACCTCCATAAACGAGAAACATGTCCTTTGTCCTTTTCAGGTACTTCAGGATATTCTTGATCAATGTCCAGTGTTCCTTGCCGGGATTACTTTGGTACCTTCCTACCAAACTTACGGCAAGGTTTACATCAGGTCTGGTACACAGCATGGCATACATAATAGATCCTATGGCTGAGGCATAGGGGATGACACTCATCTCTTCTTTATCTTTTGCTGTGGTCGGGCATTGAGCCGAGCTCAATCTCACACCTTGTAGTACAGGCAAGAACCCTTTCTTGGACTGATCCATTTTAAACTTCTTCAAAATCTTATCAAGGTATGTGCTTTGTGAAAGACCTATGAGGCGTCTCGATCTATCCCTATAGATCTTGATGCCTAATATGTAAGCAGCTTCTCCAAGGTCCTTCATTGAAAAACACTTATTCAAGTAGGCCTTAATGTTGTCCAAGAATTGTATATCATTTCCCATCAAAAGTATGTCATCTACATATAATATGAGAAATGCTACAGAGCTCCCACTCACTTTCTTGTAAACGCAGGCTTCTCCATAAGTCTGCATAAACCCAAACGCTTTGATCATCTCATCAAAGCGAATGTTCCAACTCCGAGATGCTTGCACCAGCCCATAAATGGATCGCTGGAGCTTGCATACTTTGTTAGCATTCTTAGGATCGACAAAACCCTCCGACTGCATCATATATAGTTCTTCCTTAAGATGCCAGTTAAGGAATGCCGTTTTGACGTCCATCTGCCATATCTCATAATCATAGTATGCGGCAATTGCTAACATGATTCGGACGGACTTAAGCTTCGCTACGGGAGAGAAAGTCTCATCGTAGTCAATCCCTTGAACTTGCCGATAACCCTTAGCGACAAGTCGAGCTTTATAGATGGTGACATTTCCATCCGCGTCTGTCTTCTTCTTAAAGATTCATTTGTTCTCTATCTCTCGCCGATCATCGGGTAAGTCAGTCAAAGTCCATACTTTGTTTTCATACATGGATTCTATCTCGGATTTCATGGCTTCTAGCCATTTGTTGGAATCTGGGCCCGCCATTGCTTCTTCATAGTTCGAAGGTTCACCGTTATCCAACAACATGATTTCCAGGACAGGGTTGCCGTACCACTCTGGTGCGGAACGTGTCCTTGCGGACCTACGAAGTTCAGTAGCAACTTGATCCGAAGTACCTTGATCATCATCATTATTTTCCTCTTCAGTTGGTGTAGGCATCACAGGAACATTTTCCTGAGCTACACTACTATCCCATTCAAGAGGTAGTACTTCATCGAGTTCTACTTTCCTCCCACTTACTTCTTTCGAGAGAAACTCTTTTTCCAGAAAGGATCTGTTCTTGGCAACAAAGATATTGCCCTCGGATCTTAAGTAGAAGGTATACCCAATGGTTTCTTTAGGGTATCCTATGAAGACGCATTTTTCTGACTTGGGTTCGAGCTTTTCAGGTTGAAGTTTCTTGACATAAGCATCGCATCCCCAAACTTTTAAAAATGACAGCTTAGGTTTCTTCCCAAACCATAATTCATACGGTGTCGTCTCAACGGATTTAGACGGTGCCCTATTTAAAGTGAATGTAGCTGTCTCTAGAGTGTATCCCCAAAATGACAGCGGTAAATCGGTAAGAGACATCATAGATCGCACCATATCCAATAGAGTGCGATTACGACGTTCGGACACACCGTTACGCTGAGGTGTTCCAGGCGGCGTGAGTTGTGAAACGATTCCACATTTTCTTAAGTGTGTACCAAATTCGTGACTTAAATATTCTCCTCCACGATCCAATCGTAAGAATTTTATATTTCGGTCATGTTGATTCTCTACTTCATTCTGAAATTCCTTGAACTTTTCAAAGGTCTCAGACTTGTGTTTCATCAAGTAGACATACCCATATCTACTCAAGTCATCAGTGAGAGTGAGAACATAACAATATCCTCCGCGAGCCTCAATGCTCATTGGACCGCACACATCGGTATGTATGATTTCCAACAAGTTGGTTGCTCGCTCCATTGTTCCGGAGAACGGGGTCTTGGTCATTTTGCCCATGAGGCATGGTTCACATGTGTCAAATGATTCATAATCGAGAGACTCTAAAAGTCCATCAGCATGGAGCTTCTTCATGCGCTTGACACCAATGTGACCAAGGCGGCAGTGCCACAAGTATGTGGGACTATCGTTATCAACTTTACATCTTTTGGTATTCACGCTATGAATATGTGTAACATTACGTTCGAGATTCATTAAGAATAAACCATTGACCATCGGGGCATGACCATAAAACATATCTCTCATATAAATAGAACAACCATTATTCTCGGATTTAAATGAGTAGCCATCTCGTATTAAACGAGATCCAGATACAATGTTCATGCTCAAACTTGGCACTAAATAACAATTATTGAGGTTTAAAACTAATCCCGTAGGTAAATGTAGAGGTAGCGTGCCAACGGCGATCACATCGACCTTGGAACCATTCCCGACGCGCATCGTCACCTCATCCTTCGCCAGTCTCCGTTTATTCCGCAGCTCCTGCTGTGAGTTACAAATGTGAGCAACGGCACCGGTATCAAATACCCAGGAGTTACTATGAGTACTGGTAAGGTACACATCAATTACATGTATATCAAATATACCTTTAGTGTTGCCGGCCTTCTTGTCCGCTAAGTATTTGGGGCAGTTCTGCTTCCAGTGACCCTTCCCCTTGCAATAAAAGCACTCAGTTTCAGGCTTGGGTCCATTCTTTGACTTCTTCCCGGCAACTGGCTTACCGGGCGCGGCAACATCTTTGCCGTCCTTCTTGAAGTTCTTCTTACCCTTGCCCTTCTTGAACTTAGTGGTCTTATTGACCATCAACACTTGATGTTCTTTCTTGATTTCAACCTCTGCTGACTTCAGCATTGAAAATACTTCAGGAATGGTCTTCACCATCCCCTGCATATTGTAGTTCATCACAAAGCTCTTGTAGCTTGGTGGGAGCGACTGAAGGATTCTGTCAATGACCGCCTCATCCGGGAGGTTAATGTCCAGCTGGGACAGGCGGTTGTGCAACCCAGACATTTTGAGTATATGCTCACTGATAGAACTATTTTCCTCCATCTTACAACTATAGAACTTGTCGGAGACTTCATATCTCTTGACCCGGGCATGAGCTTGGAAAACTAGTTTCAGCTCCTCGAACATCTCATATGCTCCGTGTTGCTCAAAACTCTTTTGGAGCCCCGGTTCTAAGCTGTAAAGCATGCCGCACTGAACGAGGGAGTAATCATCAGCGCAAGACTGCCAAGCATTCATAATGTCTTGGTTCTGTGGGATGGGTGCATCACCTAGCGGTCCTTCTAGGACATATTGTTTCCTGGCAGCTATGAGGATGATCCTCAGGTTCCGGACCCAGTCCGTATAGTTGCTGCCATCATCTTTCAGCTTGGTTTTCTCTAGGAACGCGTTGAAGTTCATGTTGACATGAGTGTTGGCCATTTGATCTACAAGACATATTTGCAAAGGTTTTAGACTAAGTTCATGATAATTAAGTTCATCTAATCAAATTATTGAATGAACTCCCACTCAGATTTGACATCCCTCTAGTCATCTAAGTGTTACACGATCCGAGTCGACTAGGCCGTGTCCGATCATCACGTGAGACGGACTAGTCATCGTCGGTGAACATCTCCATGTTGATCGTATCTTCCATACGACTCGTGTTCGACCTTTCGGTCTCTGTGTTCCGAGGCCATGTCTGTACATGCTAGGCTCGTCAAGTTAACCCTAAGTGTTTTGCATGTGTAAATCTTTCTTACACCCGTTGTATGTGAACGTAAGGATCTATCACACCCGATCATCACGTGGTGCTTCAAAACGACGAACTTTAGCAACGGTGCACAGTTAGGGGGAACACTTTCTTGAAATTATTATAAGGGATCATCTTATTTACTACCGCCGTTCTAAGTAAACAAGATGCATAAAACATAATAAACATCACATGCAATTATATAGTGGTGACATGATATGGCCAATATCATATAGCTCCTTCGATCTCCATCTTTGGGGCTCCATGATCATCTTCGTCACCGGCATGACACCATGATCTCCATCATCATGATCTCCATCATTGTGTCTTCATGAAGTTGTCACGCCAACGACTACTTCTACTTCTATGGCTAACGCGTTTAGCAATAAAGTAAAGTAATTTACATGGCGTTCTTCAATGACACGCAGGTCATACAAAAAATAAAGACAACTCCTATGGCTCCTGCCGGTTGTCATACTCATCGACATGCAAGTCGTGATTCCTATTTCAAGAACATGATCTCATACATCACAATATATCATTCATCATTCATCACAACTTCTGGCCATATCACATCACATGACAATTGCTGCAAAAACAAGTTAGACGTCCTCTAATTGTTGTTGTATCTTTTACATGGCTGCAATTGGGTTCTAGCAAGAACGTTTTCTTACCTACGAATAACCACAACGTGATTTTGTCAACTTCTATTTACCCTTCATAAGGACCCTTTTCATCTAATCCGCTCCAACTAAAGTAGGAGAGACAGACACCCGCTAGCCACCTTATGCAACTAGTGCATGTCAGTCGGTGGAACCTGTCTCACGTAAGCGTACGTGTAAGGTCGGTCCGGGCCGCTTCATCCCACAATACCGCTGAAGCAAGAAAAGACTAGTAGCGGCAAGCAAGTTGACAAGATCTACACCCATAACAAAATTGTGTTCTACTCGTGCAATAGAGAACTACGCATAGACCTAGCTCATGATGCCACTGTTGGTGAACGTTGCAGAAAATTAAAAATTTTCCTACGGTTTCACCAAGATCCATCTATGAGTTCATCTAGCAACGAGTCATGGGAGAGTGATTGCATCTACATACCACTTGTCGATCGCGTGCGGAAGCGTTCAATGGAACAGGGATGATGGAGAGATACTCGCCATGATTCAGATCATCGATGACCTAGTGCTGAACGGACAGCACCTCCGCGTTCAACACACGTACGGGGCGGATGACGTCTCCTACTTCTTGATCCAGCAAGGGGGAAGGAGAGGTTGATGATGATCCAGCAGCATGACGGCGTGGTGGTGGATGCAGCAGAACTCCGGCAGGGCTTCGCTAAGCAACTACGGGAGGAGGAGGAGGTGTTGCAGGGAGGAGGGAGGCGCCATGGCTTATGGGTGCGGCCACCCCTCCCTCCCCTCCCTTTATATAGGTGCAAGAGAGGGGGGGAGGGCGCAGCCTTGCCCCTTCCTCCAAGCAAGGGGTGCGGCCAAGAGGGGGGGAGGAGTCCATCCTCCCCAAGGCACCTCGGAGGTGCCTTCCCCCTTTAGGACTCTCCCCTTTTTCTTATATCTTGGCGCATGGGCCTCTTGGGGCTGGTGCCCTTGGCCCATATAGGCCAAGGCGCACCCCCTACAGCCCATGTGGCCCTCCGGGGCAGGTGGACCCCCCCGGTGTACCCCCGGACCCCTTTCGGCACTCCCGGTACAATACCGATAACGCGCGAAACTATTCCGGCGACCAAAATAAGACTTCCTATATATAAATCTTTACCTCCGGACCATCCCGGAACTCCTCGTGACGTCCGGGATCTCATCCGGGACTCCAAACAACATTCGGTTTGCTGCATACTCATATTCATACAACCCTAGCGTCACCGAACCTTAAGTGTGTAGACCCTACGGGTTCGGGAGACATGCAGACATGACCGAGACGGCTCTCGGGCAATAACCAACAGCGGGATCTGGATACCCATGTTGGCTCCCACATGCTTCTCGATGATATCATCGGATGAACCACGATGTCGAGGATTCAAACAACCCCGTATACAATTCCCTTTGTCAATCGGTATTTTACTTGCCCGAGATTCGATCGTCGGTATCCCAATACCTCGTTCAATCTCATTACCGGCAAGTCACTTTACTCGTACTGTAATACATGATCCCGTGACCAAACACTTGGTCACTTTGAGCTCATTATGATGATGCACTACCGAGTGGGCCCAGTGATACCTCTCCGTCATACGGAGTGACAAATCCCAGTCTCGATCCGTGTCAACCCAACAGACACTTTCGGAGATACCTGTAACGCACCTTTATAGTCACCCAGTTACGTTGTGACGTTTGGTACACCCAAAGCACTCCTACGGTATCCGGGAGTTACACGATCTCATGGTCTAAGGAAGAGATACTTGACATTGAAAAAGCTCTAGCAAAACGAACTACACGATCTTGTGTTATGCTTAGGATTGGGTCTTGTCCATCACATCATTCTCCTAATGATGTGATCCCGTTATCAATGACATCCAATGTCCATAGTCAGGAAACCATGACTATCTGTTGATCAACGAGCTAGTCAACTAGAGGCTCACTAGGGACATATTGTGGTCTATGTATTCACACGTGTATTACGATTTCCGGATAATACAATTATAGCATGAATAAAAGACAATTATCATGAACAAGGAAATATAATAATAATACTTTTATTATTGCCTCTAGAGCATATTTCCAACACCTACTTCTCAACAATTTGCTGATATCATGACCACGAACTTGCCTACGGCGTTATTTGAGAAGTTCCGGTCCAGTCTTTGCGTCAGCCGTGGTGCCGCTTCGACTGCGGGGGGGGGGGGGTGTTGAGTATATGTGTTAT
>NC_041385.1:651608189-651640760 GCF_002162155.2 Triticum dicoccoides
TATATGTGTTATGTGCATATTTTGTATTGGGCCCGCCTCCTAGTTCCTTGTATAGTTGAGGTTCGTGGCTCATCTTTGTACAACATATATACGTGCTTATGCACGAAGAGCAATACATCGTGCAATTACAACATCATACACTTACTACTTCTTGGTTTATTGGCCCGCCTCATATTTAGAGTCAAACTAGAAGGGTTGGGTGTGCTTTGCTGTGCTGTTGGTGTTGTTGGGTTTTCTAAAAAAATTACACACTATGATTCAAAATGTAAGGTATATTATTTCTAAAAAAAATTAAACATTTTATGTTTTCTCAAATTTGTAGAGAAATAAATCAAATCAGTATGATTAGATTCATCATGAAATGAATTCTCATACTTTTCTTTAAAATTGTGGATGTCGATACTTTTTACTCTGAACGTGCTCAAAGTTCAAGAAATTTGACTTTCCAAAAAATAATACCTCTTATATTTTGGAACTAATGGAATGTTTAGTTTGACGGGCGGCGGAGATAATGGAGTGTATTTTATTTATATTTATAATGTGGTGATTTGATGGGCCTTTCATGGTGTGATTTTCTATATCCACTAACCAACGTATATTTATGTGTGAAAATTTCGTTGTTGTTGGTTGCATGTCGTCGGTCCAGTGTATACCGAGGTGCCATGGTCCGTCTGCCTACGGCCCAGGAAGCGGCGCTCACGGCCCAAGAGGATCACCCCAAGCTTGGGCCTCGGGAAGCAAGACACCTCGCGAGGAGCTCGCCTCACGAGGTTCCCCGGTCAGGGGGCGAGACGGAGCAGGTTTCGCCAAGTCCTCGACGGCCTCCCGGGGACGGCTTGCGGGGCTGTCTCGTGAGGCCCACCTGACGAGGTCAGCATCGGGGCTCCAGTAACGAAGCTCGCGCCTGTCACATGGATGACGCCCTGCTGTCAGGATAGGGACGACAGGGTACGACAGAGACCGGATTCCATTTCGGTGCTAAGTGAGCAGCGGTGGCTGCCTTCCTCCAAAGCGAGTCCCAAGGCTTTCTACTTTGGTGAATGGAGACCAAGGAGGCCCGGCGCCCAGAGCATACGTCGCCACCAAGCCCACACCAGCGTCTAGACAACACCTTTAGCAGGCGAGGACCACCTTTGGGCAGAATAAGCATGCGCCCTTGTCCCCCTTCAAACTTGCCGCCCTATGGAAGCCCTTTCCCACTCATATTTTGGGGAAAGAGGCCCAAGGCACTATAAGAAGGGAGGACGTCCATTGTAGAAGGAGGATCTTCTCCTTCCGGACCTCACCCAACCAAGCAGGAGTAGGGTTTTACACCACCATCAAAAACGGTCGCCCGAACCTGGGTAGCTCGTGCGTCCTTGTCGTGCTCTGTGCTTCCGTGCGCCTCCCGAGCCCTTGTCGCCATCCACGTCTAGTTGACTAGGTCGCGAACCAGAGCCCCAATGTTCGAACCTCGTTTCTTCAGCAATTCCATGGACGCAAGTTCCCGGACTCCGACACATGTAGTATATTACTGCTACAATATCACATGGTGGCGATTTTTTTCTAGGTGGTGGGAGGGTGCGCGGGTTTGATATGTTTTGTAGGCCGGTTACTGCTGGTTGAATGAGAGACCTACTTAAGAAATTGTTAACCCATTTCTAAACTAAAGACCTCAATTAATTGTGATGCCTTAAAAATTAGGCAGCATAGTATATAGTATAAAAAATTGAATGAGAGAGCTTTGATAAATTGTTCACTCGGTCAAAATCGGGTGACCCAATTCCAATTGAAGACCTCAATTTAATGTGGGCTATTTAAAACTCGGGAGCATAGTGTTATAGGTATAGTATAAACAATTTGAATGAGATAGCTTCGATAAATTTTTCACTCAGTCAAAATTGGATGACCCAATTCCAATTGAAGGCCTCAATTGAATGTGGGCTCTTTAAAACTAGGGAGCATAGTGTTATAGGGCATTTTAACCATAAATTTAGACTAAAAATGTAAATTATATGGTTAGAATCCCCTTCCAAATACAAATCCAATAGTATACCCTTTATAGTATGTAAGTCATATTATTTTTAGTCATAGACGATCAAAATTTGATCCATAATATTAGTGGGCCTAATATACCCAGATGGAGATAGTAGAACCTATTGGCCAGCTTTGGCCATTGATCCGTGCTAGAAGATTCCCAAGACCGCTTTTGACAATGGAATCCTCAAGCTAATAAGAGTGCACTACCACCTGTCGCAGCTCCCTCTATGCGGACGACGCCACGATTTTGCGAATCTTGCTAAAGAGGAGCTGGCTGTAATTTTTGGCATTTTGCTCCCTTTAGGCGGGGGGGAATGGTTTGGTTACAAACCTGCCAAAGTCTGAGTTATTTCCAATTTGTTGTCAAGGTTTCGACCTTTCGGACATTCTCTTGGCATTCCTTGCTAAGATTGGTTCTTTCCCAGCAAATGTCTTGGCCTTTCGCTACACACTTGTCATCTTGGAAAGATTGAGCTCTAGCTCCTCATCGACACGATGTCCAGCTGATTGCCTGGGGAAGGACAAGCACCTTGCACGTTTGGTAAGGGTGACTCCGGAAAAAATTGTTCTAACTGCTATGGAGACTCACAATCTTAACAAGATCTTACGCAACTCCGTCCAACATGGAGAGGATATTGAGAATGCGCTTGGAAGGCACTCCATGGTCAACTCGACAACTGTTTGTCAGCTGAAGGCGCTTCGTGGGCTGGGAATTGTGGATTTGGAGAAGTTTGGCAGGGCACTAAGAACACGATGGCCTTGGTTTGGGTGGCATGTCTCTGATCGTCTGTGGGTGGGCTCCACCCTGTCGTGTGAAAATAGGGACATGGATTTCTTTTGAGCTTCTACCACCATCACCATTGGCAATGGTGTGAGAGGGTTCTCTTCTGGCAGGCGCGACAGTTGGAGCGGCATAGGACTGCTGAAGACATGCACCCCCGAGATTTTCAAGATCGCTTCACGAAAGAACATGACGGTTATGAAGGAGCGTCAGGATGATAATTGGATCCAGCCCATGGTCCGCTTGCAGTCCCTGGTTCAGCTCCACGATTTTTTTAACCTATGGACACTTTTGACTTAGACAAATCTCATCCGTAACCAGGAGGACAACATCTCATGGTAATGGATCATCGGTAAAATATATACTTCAATATCTGCCTATGCTGCCCAATTCCATGGGTTTCACCCCAAGTTTCCTTCAACATAGATTTGGTCGGCACATGCAAAGCCTAAATGCAAGATCTTCTTGTGGTTGGTCTCCATGTAGAAAATTGACTGTCGGCATGCTTTCCGTCCGTGGGTGGCCACACTGCCCGATTTGCCAGCTATGCTTGAGGGTTTCTGAGATCGTCGTGCACCTATGCAAAGATTGTCTCTTCTCTGGTGCGACGCGATATTTCCTCAGCATTGAAGGAGGCGCTGTAGCAAAAGGACCTCTAAACAATTTCTAGGTGGCGGCACTTGCTTTCGAGGATAGAAAGCAACGAGAAATGGCGCTTGGCCACGCTAGGCAACAAATGGCATCGATTAGGTTGTTGTGTGTTGTGAGCTCACTTGGGTTTTGTTGAGTTCCCTTGAAGAACCCGGTGCCTCTGTCCATATCCTTCTTTTTTCATCTAGTGTGGAAGGGCAGTGCTTCTTCCGTTTTCTCGAGAGAAAGAATGGCCATACGGTTTGAGTAGTAGTGGGCGACAAGCTGTGCGCTCCTATTGTGAGGAGTGAACTGATGCTGGAGATAGGGAAGGGGTATAGGAGCTGACCACAAGCTCGACGGCGACAAACCACTCAACGTATCAAAATTAAGAAAAAGTGGTACTCCCTCCATTCCAATATTTAGTGCGCATAGTTGTGGACACACATACCAACACATGAGCCGGAGGCTGGAGCTTGGACGGAGAATACCCTCACCCAGGCCCATGTGTTATGCAGTTCGGCAGAAGCGACAAGCCAGGAGGTTGCATGTGCGCTGCTGCACAAGGCTATTTGTGTCCAAAGTACAGGATGGCTGCAAATGCCCACTATAAACCGGAATTTTTTTAAAAAAAACTCATACGCACTATATATAGGAACGGAGGGAGTACAATCTTTGTACCAAAATGTAAGACGTTTTCCGATTTTGCATAGGGCATAAAAAATATCTTAATTTTGTTACGGCGAAAGTATGTTGCTACTATTTTGAAAGAAAGATAATGGATTCCTACAGGAAGCTACCCCTTAACTTTCTTGAATATGTAGTTTCCTCCGAGCAGATAGTTTTTTTTACTCCTCCCAACCCTAGGCGTTGGCTACTGAGCTGGAGCTGACCACATTGATCGCTAACTGGGCAGTGCCAACTCACCAACCAATGCCAACTAAGCATAGGGCATGGGAGGAGTGAAAAAAGTTGGCTGATCGTTTTCTCTCTGTTCACTCGCACTAGCCCGACCCCGACCTACTCATGCGACAGTAGCAACGGTCGCCGAAGTGCTCGCCGCCCTTCATATGCAGTGTGAACTTAACAATTGGTGTGGATGCAAGGTGGATAATGCAGGCCATATGAAGAGAGGCAAATTTGCAACGGCTGACGACGTACTCGCCGCCCTTCACATGAAGTGAATTGGTGAGGATGCAAGATGGAAAATGCAGGCCGTACGAAGAGAGGCAAATTTAAAAGCCAAAGAGATGGAACAACAAGAGGCAGTTGCTAAAGAGGTTGAAAGAGAGACGATGTCGTCCTCTGAGTAGCATCATCAAGACGCAAATTTTGGGTTTTCTCAACAAAAGGGAAAAAAGAAAAATATGCTGCCGCTGAAGAAAAGAGAGACGTCTTCTAGTGTTGATGTGAATTTTCTTCTTTGAGGGGAATACATAAATGAACTGAGTTATCTTTCCCATTGTACTACTGGTGTTTTGCAATTTTATTACTGTAATATACTACTCCTATTTCCTTCTTCCCACTTAAAATGTGCATCTGAATGTACACCTTAATGGGGATGATACTTTGCTGAAACGTGCAAATCTTTATGGAGCATATTGTAATGAATGGGACGTTAATGGGCATTTGTTTTCACTTTGTATTTTTTAATTCAAGGGTTTGTTTATACACTTCGGTATATAAGGCGGCCCTGCACATGTCCATGACTGCACCTAAATGCCAATATCTGCTACCCTCCGTCAGTCAGCATCTAACTTTAGCTACTGATAATATCTACATCGATGATGGGATTTCTGAATCTTCAATCACTTTCTAGGAACTGAAGTACCAGATCAGGAGGACAGCAACAAGTGGTCTATTTTCTTTTAGTTAGAAATCATCTGTACAGGACCTTCCCAGTGGAAACTACTTCATCCTAAGAACCTTACCTCTTCCTTAAGTTGTAAACTGCAATATGCTAAAAGGGCCTGTTGAAAAGGATGTGACCACTGAAATCAGATCTGTATGCATCGAGAATGCATGCCTCGTTAAAAATGGTGTTTCTTCAGTTGGCATTATCAATCAAATGCACAAATTGTGGATCTGGAATAATTCTACTGGAGGAGCATAAAAGCACTTGTAGACACAGGTCACCGCCATTAAAAAGCTGAAACATATATTGAGCAAAATAAATGTAATGTGGTCCGAAGAATGAAGTGCAGTAAACACACCTTCTGTCAACATCAATACAGTTTTCCTATAGCATGCCAGTTGGATAGCTAGCCAGTATCATGAAACATCGTGTGCGTTTCTGCTTAATCAGCACCTCACAGTTTTACTTGTGATAGAAGCATTATTCCCAAATGTTGTGATAATAAAAGCAAAACAAGGACATATCGGGACACATTCCTGCCTAGCCGTACAGTGGTGGTGCGGCCCAGAGGAAAAACCTACAGATTCAGAAGTAAATTTTATCCAGTGGATTCTCACAGCACGGCATCGAGTAGGTAGGCTGGTGTAACCAACTAGCAAATATAAGACGCATGTGCACTGTCTAAAGGGGGCAACACTGTGATCAAGATTCAAGAATCAAGTTGGGAAATTAAAGGAGGAACAACTCCTACCTGTTACACTGTAATGCACAACACATTCCTATCCCCCACCACCCACCTTCACCACCACTGTACGGGTTAGAGACTCTGCCATTCTTCTTTGAATTTGTTAATGGTAGTACTAGTATTATTTTTGCATCAACTCGTCCGCTTTCACCACTACATTTTCTTGGAAGTCTGCACGTGCTCTATCTAGAATTAACCCTAACGATACATCAAATTATACCTTGCCCGGGCCGGGCTCGGGCCTCGATTTTGAGCCCGAAGGCCGGGCCGGGCCGGGCCTGGGCCCATCGTTTTTGCGTTTTTCTAAAGGTCGGACCAGGCCGGCCCGGAGCCCGACAGGTTTTTACGTGTTCGGGTCGGGCTCGGGCCCAGAAAACAGGCCCGATGGCATTGGCCGAGCTGGGCTCGGACCTGGGTGTTTTGCGTCGGGCTTGGCTAGGCCCGGCCCAAAGCCCGGCCCGGCCCGAGGTATGGCCAGGTATACATCAAATTAAGCCGTGTGGATAAGCATCCAGCGGAGTTCAGGTCGGATAAGAATATCAACAAGACCCAAGTCGGTATTCGGCTAGTACGGATAAAAAACGAGAGGTGGAAGGGTAAGGTAGGAGTTGAAATCAAGGAGGAGAACAGGAGACAGGACGATGTTTTCTCTAGATCAATACGGAGAAGCACATCATGTTTTGCCACCTCGCGGGAATATGCGGTCGCCGTCCGAAGAGTAGGAGGTCGGCGACGAGCCCACGGAGAGGAGGTGGAGGGCATAAAAAGAAGAGTGTGGTCGTAGGAGCCGAAAATAATGTTCGCAGATTTGGAAAAGATCTTCACAAATTTGTATAAGTTCATGAATTAGAAAAAGAGTCAGTGAACGAGGTTTGAAAATTATCAGCGAAAATGTCCTTAAATTTGAAAAAAAAATGTTCGTGAATTTTGAAAATGTTCACGAATTTGAAAAAATAGTTCAGAAAAATAAAAAATGATCGTATATTTAAAAAAACAACAAAGAAAACCATGTAAAAAACTTCTGGAACCTTCCCAAGTTTCCAGAAGTTTCCTAAAACCGGCCTTGGTTCCACGCCCGACACCTATACTAGTGGGCCTTAATGGGCTGACCTATATATGTTGTAGCGCATGATGAGGCTAGTATTTACTTTTCTTAATTTGCACTTTAGGAGAGCAACTAGTTGACGAGCGCACATTCGGGGGCCTCGCAACGATCACTTACGGATGGGCCGAGAACGCGTCACTTGGCGTGCTCTCAGCCGCCGTCATGTGTCGTGCTCTGGACACTCCTTCCGAATGTCTTATTTTATTTTTTTTCACGTGCTTTTGGCTTTTTAAATAGTCTTTTTTGGCTTTTTCAACCTTTTAGTTTTTCATCGGTCTTTCTTAGTTTTTGGACCAAAATATTTTTGAAAAAAAAATGAATTAAAAACGCGTTTTTTTTCTTTCGCGAGAGGCACAGTTTTGCTTTCGCGAGACGTGCCTCTCAAAAACAGAAAAACAAACATGTTTTCTGTTTTTTTTTCCTTCAGCAAGAGGCACGGTTTTGCTTCCGCAAGAGACATGGTTGTGCTTTCGCGAGAGACGCGACGGTGCCTTTCGGAAACGGAAAAAAATGTGTTCTCTGTTTTTTTCCATGAGAGGCATGATTTTGCTCTCGGAAACGAAAAAAAATGCGTTTTCTATTTTCATCCTTCCGCGAGAGGTACGGTTTTGCTTCCGCGAGAGGCACGATTGTGCTTTCGCGAGAGCCACGGCCTCTCGAAAACGAAAAAATATGTTTTTTATTTTCTTTCCTTACGCGATAGGCACGGTTGTGCTTTCGCGAGAGGCACGACCATGCCTCTTTCGAAAAGTGAAAAGAAACCATGCTCCTTATTCGTTTTTTCATCCAGTTTTTTTGTGATTTTTTTTCCGTCAAAAACTATCAACATGGTATCTAGTTTTGGAGGTTTCGACGTGAGGAATCCAACGATGAAAATGATTTGAGATTTGGACACACGCGGTTTAAGAGATAAAAACGTTTTGAATAAACAGATCTATGAAAAAGGGGAAAGCTCCCAGGTTGCAACAAGTGGTGCACAAGGTGAGAGTGATCTTTGCAAGGAGCTCAGTGGTCCCGAATCGATGCAGGTACCTACAACTCAATATCATCCTGCAGAACTTTCCCGCTGCCCGGCTTCATTCCCAATAAAATATCTAGGGCTACCTCTCTTGGTCTGGCAACTAAAAGTTTGGGATTTTCCAATTCCTCGTGGACAATGCCGCTTCCAAACTTGTTCCATGGGATGGAAAAAATATCACAAACATTGGTCGGGCTGCCCTTGTCAAGTTTGTGTTATCTCACAAGCCATCTACTTCATCACCCCATTGGTTGTTCCACCAAGCATCCTCGACAATGTCAATAAGCTTGAGAGAGATTTCCTTTGGGCGGGAACAGATAAGACTGCCGGCGCAAAGTGCAAAGTTAATTGGGAATCTGTATGTCGATCGGTCAAATATGGAGGTCTTTGGGTGCTAAACACCGAGAAATTTGTAAGGGCACTTCGCTTGCATTGGCTTTGGTTTGAATGAAAGGAACACACCAAGCTATGGGTTGGGACCGGCAACCCATGCGACAAGATGGACAAAAAAAATTCTATGCTTCAACGACAATAACCGTTGGCAACGGTGCGCGCACGCCCTTCTGGGACTCCCCGTGGGTGCGGGACCACAAGCCAAGAGACATCACACCACTTATCTATGTCGCTTCCTCTCGGAAGACATGGAAACTTCGGGAAGCCCTCCAAGATGATGCTTGGGTTCGCAAGATCAAGGTCACTCCCAACTTCACCTTCGAATATCTTCGACAATTTATTGAGCTTTGGTCCATCATCCGCGACTTCCCTCTTGAGGTGCACGCTGAAGACGACATATTGTGAAAACACACAGAGACCAGGATTTACACTCCCAAGTCCTCCAACTTGGCCCAATTTTTTGGCAACATCTGCTCACCCATGGAGCTTGCGGTGTGGAAGGCCTGGGCCCCGCCCAAGGTCAAATTTTTTGGGTGGTTGGCCATGCAAAATAGAGTATGCACTGCTGACCGTTTGGCCAACTAGGGGTGGCCAATTGCGGGCTTTGTCCTTTTTGCAAGCGCGTGCAAGAATCCATCAACAACCTCCTCTTCAGATGCCGGTACACTACTAGACTTTGGGAAATGATAAAAGATTGGCTCGAGCTCAAAAGCATCAACACTTCCACTTGAAACTTGGCACGACCAACCAAAGAGTGGTGGATCGGGCTCTCCGACTCTACCATACCGAATAGGAAGGCCATGGCTACCCTCTCCATGCTCACCTCTTGGAAAATCTGGAATGAAAGGAACGCTCGCATCTTCCAACTCAAGGATGCCCCATTGACGGTTCTACTAACTAACATCAAGTTTAAGGCTTAAACTTGGGTCACCACGGATGCAAAGAAATTAGGATCTATCATATGTCACGAGAGTAGGCCTTTTGTAGCGGACGTGGAGTAACTAGTCCCGAGCACAGATACGCCACAGGGGTAGGTGGTGGGCCACGGAGATTTCTTTATTCGCGTGGTCGTGGGCGGCCAGAAATTGGGCACTGTTTGGAAATACATACGCCACAGGGGTAGGTGGTGGGCCACGGAGATGGAATAGAATGGCTAGTTTTAACGCGAAGGTCAACAGCGCCGAGGTGAGCCGTGGATCAGAATCGCCGCTCCCCGTCTGATCCCTTCGCTTTCTGTCTAATATGAATTGTATGCAGGGGCGAGAGTCTTCTTCCCCGAGGGTCATTTGGTAGCTGATGAGGAGTGTGGGATAGAGGTCTGGACCGCCGGCGGCGAGGCACCATGGAGTTTCTAATGCAACCGATCGGCTGGTACATTGATCTTTTGGTTTTGGACGGTCGCATCTCCATTTGTAGAGGGCCGGCTTGGTTGACTGAGAGGATCCCTTTCTCCCATGAATCAGATCCGCTCTGCTTGAGGAGGTGGGGGAGATTTGGTCCCCGCCCCTGTGCATGCGTAAGGCCAAGTTGTGGCAGGGCCGACGGCGCCGCGGCAGACAGTGGTGAAGTGCAGATCTTCGTGGCGGAGGACGTGGCAGCGGAGGAAAGGGAGAGGTCAACGCCGACATCGGAGCTGTCAACAGAGAGGATGGATCCTCAGGCGCCCGGATGGAACCAGAGGTTAGTGAACAAACAACTTTACCCCATCGAACGTGCATCGATTTGTGAATAAAATAGTTGGCATGACTGAAGAAATAGTACAGTTAGAGCCGGTAGGATTCATTTGCAGTCTGCTTGCTCAATTCAGAGAGGTCATGCTAGGAGTGCCTTACTACAGTAACTAGCAGCAAGGCCAGCCACTGAGTAAACTGGAAAGCTGCACTGTCTTTCAGCAAGATCATGCGATTATCTTAGTATGCTTCTGCTGCTGTACTGACTGGGGTAAGAAATACAGTCTGTCAAAGTATGGATGTGGGCTAAAATGGAACCCGGTGGACAGATCGTTCCCTAGAAAATCCGTTGAATATGTGAATCTAGAAGTACTGCTGATTGTAGAGATTCAATCTTCGAATATGTGAATCTAGAAGTACCGCTGATTGTAAAGATTGAATCTTCGAATCTACGTACTAGATCGGCCTTCACGCATCTAGCCCCCGCGCCGCTCCTCCCGCGGGCGACACGGGCGGCGCCGCCACTCCTTGTCGCTAGCCCTCCTCCTCCTCCCCTTCCCCACCGCCGCCGGCCAGAGCCGCCGGGGCAAAGCCCCCCGCGGTGGCTGGCGGCAGGGCCCTTCTCCCCTCCTCGCGTTCGTGGCCTGCGGGAGCGGCCAAGTCGAGTGAAGGCGCCGGGGCGCGCGGATCCTGGCGGCGCGGCGGCGACGATCTTGACGGCGGTGGTCCCATGGCGCGGCTGCAGATGGGTCGACGCCAAGCTGTGTGGCGGCTGCGTGCGGGTCTCCTCGTGGCGGCACGTGCGCGGCATTCGGCGAGGGGTGGGGACGCGGCCACAGTGGCTTCTCGTGCGAGTATGCGGAGAAGAGGCTGCGGCGTGTGTCCTCGGGGAGGATGGCTATCCTCGCCCAAATCCGTCGGCGGCATGGAGGCGGAGGTCACAGTGGCCGGTCGGTGGTGGCGGAACTTGGCCGGTGGCAGCGGCGAGGTTCTGTCTGGATCCCGGGGCGGCGGCCCCGGAGGGTGGCGGCTGGTGAAGCTAGGGCTTCCCGCGGCGGCATGGCGTGGTGCAGTCCCTGTCCAAGGCGGATCTGTGACAGCGATCTGCTTTGGATTGGATCAGAGACAGTGACAAGCGCGCGGGATCCTTCTCGGCGGCTCTTGCGGCTTGGCGGGGCGGGGTGGGAGCCCTCCTCCTAGGCTCCAGTGGTGGCACACTCAGGCAGTGGCCGGTGCGCCAGGGATCCCACGGTGGCACTGTTGATGCGGTTGGTCACCGGATCTAGGCGGCTGGATCTAGGGCTTTGAAGGCGGTCGAGACGGTGCATAGGTTGTTGGGTGGATTTCTTGGGACGGATCCGGGTGAAAACCTGGTCTTCGGTTGATGGCCGAAGCCGGTCATGATGATGACCTTATCATCGTTTCCTTCATGAAGGCATCATCGAGGTGAAGCTCCCAACTCCACTCAATACCTCAGGGGGAAACCCTAGATCAGCTGATCGGATGTTGGCGGCATTCATGTGTTGTAACCCCTTTGGGGCGGCATTCTTGGAGGTGCGCTCGGCTTCGCGGGACCAGCGGACGGCTTCTTTGGTGGAGTGGTGCTTCATTCTACATATTGATGGCGACGGATCTTGACGGCGTGGTGCAGATTCGGAGTTCGATGTGGGAGGATGGATTCGCGCAGGAGGACGTCGCTGTCTGGCGTCGTGGTGGCGTCGATGGCAGGAGAGACCTGGCACGGTAGATGCAACAATACAGCTCTGAAGATGGACTCGTGGCAGGTGGCTGCGGCGGCCTCATACCCGGCAGGCGTCCTGGTTGAGCAGTGCGTCGGACTAGTAGGTGCCCCATACCGGGCAGGCGTCCTGGTTGGGACCTCAGGCCTTAGATGTTTAGGTTTGGCTGCGATGTCTGTTTGGTATTAGGCCCAGGCTATCAGCGCCCCTTCATCATTTGGATAGGTGTAGCGACAGTTGTTGCTTAGACGGTGGCCTTAGTCTTGCTGTTGTGTGATTTTATAAGGTCTTGTGAGAATAATTAATAAAGTGGCCGCATGCATCGTCCAGATGCAGAGGCCGGGGGTCATCCTCCTTTTCTAAAAAAAAGGAATATATGAACTGAAAGACTGAATCTATGAATTTGCGAAACAGAATGCAGCAGACGCAGTGTAAATGTAGGTACACACGACGCACCTGGAAAGCCAGCGATAGCTGGTCCGGCAAGAACGATCGCCACTCCATGGAGCGAGGTGTTCGGCACGGTCCAGCGGTTCCCTACTCCGTGGATCTAGAGCGTGCTGCGTATTCAGTAGTATTTTCCTTGCTTATTTCCAATGTGCACAATGCTCATCCTCTCAAACTATGTGTAAATCCAACTAAGTTTGCTTATTTCCTTCTTGCTTATCGTGTTAAATGGCAAAAGCACATTTGGGCCTCCTCACGGTGCATATTCAGTAGTATTTTCCTTCTTGTTTATTTCCAATGTGCTTTTGACATTTAACACGGTAATGCATTTCATGATAGGAAGAAGATTATCAAAAGCTTGAAGGGGAAGAGTATGAAGCTCACTCTCAGTGATTATGTATGCCTTGTAAGTGATGTCTATATATGTAATATATTTTAGTGTTTAAATGGGATCGTACTGTGTGAATTCTATACTCTAACCTATACAAACATTCTTCCAGTGCATACAAACTTTGGATGGTTTTATGCTTCCAAGCAATTAATCATCAACTGAATTAACATGTCTTTTTTCCTCAAGTTTGTTGTTTGTCTTCTATCCATTGTTGATAATGCAAAACTTGTTACTGAGGTTAGCCAGCACCAATCGTTTGCTTGAACCAGCTGTTATGCTGCCATTACAAGTAATCTGAAGAGACATTGCTTATAGCTTACTTTCAATATTTGTAGGTTGTAACTTATAATTGAAAAGCTAGCAAAGCAGTTAAAGGAACTCACATTTGACAAGGTAAAAGGAATTCCAAGTCTTCTGATGTGCATATTTTTAATTGTTAGTTATATTCACATGAGACTATTTATGATGGAGCTCCTTGCTGGAACAGAACAGGAGACACGCATTGCTGCAGATATTTCACCCACATGGCTCACGTTATCTGACTCCGACTGATTTGATTTATCTGAATTACAACGTGCCTTCCCTTATTTCAAAGGCAATTTACATATTCTATTAACTCTTAAGTACTTTGAAGAAAAATAGCCCCCCAGAAAATTGCTTTTTTTGATTCAGGACAACGTTTATTCTGAAAATAGCCCCCCACTCAAGAGATGTACATTTATTCTGGCTGTAGTGTAATATATATGATTTAAGTGTGACCATTTGTCAAAGAACACCTAATCACGACATTACTGCGCTCCCATTAGTCACATAACATCCCTGATCCCAATATTTCTATGCTCCCACAGTCCCTAATCCCAACAATAATGTAGGTGTTCTTTTTTACTTCGCAGGTTCTAACTGAGACTTGCATTGAAAATGTTGGAGAGTTAGTTCTCACAAACTTTGGCGAAGATTTATTATATGAAGTAATCTCCTTCGTCCATGGTCTACGCTTCTACCTGTACCTCTATAGCCAGTATCTCAGGATAATATTCATTCATATATGACATTTCTTCGTGAAAGGAACTACCTGTGTTAAATATGCTTATACTTGCTTGACCTTCTGATAAACTGTTGGTTTAACCTCTGTTTTCCTGATTGTTATTCGACAATGTGGAAACATTCTTATAAGTTGATGGAACCTTTTATCTGGGATGTTCCTTAGGCCCATGCGTAGCATTAATGTTATTCACTTTTTTATAATGATGAATCAACCTCCTGTAAAAGAAAGCAGCACTCCAGTCTACACACAAACATACCTACTGTTTTCTTAGTCTGGCTCTTGATACAAATGAGTAATCAACTGTTGAAGGGCCTCATGGTTGAACACATTTCCTCTTAGTAAGAGGTAGTGCTGATATGCTTAATGAGATTATGCATCTCCATTTTCCAAGGTTTCTATTGGTGCATAAGGTAATGTTTTGGGGAGTTACACTGACAGGATCCATGTACTTCAGGACTGGTCAATTCCCATGTCTTTGCAAATTTTGTTTTCATTTTTTCATGATTTAAAATTTAATTTGGTTTAGAAAGCATGACTGAAATGCAGCCTATTAACACTAGAGGGTCGTGGTGTACGTAAAGGACTACTAGGATGGTGAGCCCACGATGGCGCTGATGATCAGCTGATCAAGCAGGTGAGGATGAAGGTGTGGGTCTACTAAGTGGGGGCAGCGGAGGGCGCGGACAGTAATAACAGTTCGGGGCAGCGGAGAGTTGTCTGTAATGCATTTCCCATGCCATCAGGCTGTATATTTGTATTTCTTCTTTCTTGTACTATAAAATACAAATGTATGAGTAGATCTCAACTCATAATTTCTCTGTAACACATGCCTAAGCTTCCTAGAAATGCTCACGTACATAACAGAGACCAAACAAGCCAACTGAATGGGCGGTGGCAAACAGGCACCGCACAGTCGTGTCTCAGGAAGGCGCTGAACCCATTACATTCAGAGATGCTGGCTGCTCATCTCAAAAAAAAAGAGATGCTGGCTGCTGAAGCTGCACTTCACTTGGCGTCAGATTTTGGAATGGGCAAGGTCTACTTGGAAACTGATGCTCTGTTGTTGAAGGAAGCGCTAGATGATACTGGCATTCATCTCTCGTGCCTTGGTGTTGTGGCGGACTGCTTAAAAGCTTTTATCATGTGTAATTTCATTGAGTGGCAAGATTGTGCACTGCTCTAGAATATGTAATCAGGCAGCGCACCCCCTTGCGACAAAGGGCTCGCTGATGGCCTGGGTGCCGTCCTGATCCATGTGGATTCGCTTTGGCTTCACACACTGTTTAATGCAATGCCCCAACCACTGTCATAAAAGGAACAGCTGAATATTATTCAGAGATAACCATGATTACATACAGTGACCTGATGAAATAGCAGTGGGGATGACGCAAAACAGATCATTACTGCTTGGTACAGGGCATGGCGGCTTACACAGGTCCGTGCAACAAACTGGAATTAGATAATTATAAGCACTAGACGACTCTCCCTAGTGCAGGACCGTTGTACACGGTACGAACTGCTGCGCTGCAGGAAGGTTAAGAACAGCATATAATTATCTAATTCGTACCGTGTACAGTGGCAGCAGACAACTCTTCCTGCAGCGCAGCAGTTCGTTCCCCTCCCAATCCTTGGATGTGGTGCTGCAGCCCTCCCCTCGCCCCTCGATTTATAGGAGGAGGGAGAAGGGGCCGACCCCCTCTAGCTGTGATCTAGAGGGGGGGGGGGGGGGCAAGGGGAAGGGGCTTGCCCCCCAAGCAAGGGGGGGCCCCCTTTAGGGTTCCCCCCCAACCCTAGGCGCATGGGCCCAAGGGGGGGTGGCGCCCAGCCCTCTAAGGGCTGGTTCCCTTCCCTCTACAGCCCACAAGGCCCTCCGGGAGAGGTGGCCCCTCCCGGTGGACCCCCGGAACCCCTTCGGTGGCCCCGATACAATACCGGTATGCCTCCGAACTTTTCCGGTGACCGTATGACAACTTTTCATATATAAATCTTCACCTCCGGACCATTCCGGAACTTCTTATGATGTTCGGGATCTCATCCTGGACTCCGAACAACATTCGGTAATCACATACAAGTTTTCCTAATAACCCTAGCATCATCGAACCTTAAGTGTGTAGACCCTACGGGTTCGGGAATCACGTAGACATGACCGAGACAGCTCTCCGGTTAATAACCAACAGCGGGATCTGGATACCCATGTTGGCTCCTGATACGTCTCCAACGTATCTATAATTTTTTATTGTTCCATGCTATTATATTACCTGTTTTGGATGTTTATGGGCTTTATCTTATACATTATTATCATTTTTGGGACTAACCTACTAACCGGAGGCCCAGCCCGTATTGATGTTTTTTTGCCTATTTCAGTATTTCGAAGAAAAGGAATATCAAACGGAGTCCAAACAGAATGAAACTTTCGGGAGCGTGATTTTTGGAACGAACGTGATCCAGAGGACTTGGAGTGCAAGTCAAGAAACAGCCGGAGCCTCCACGAGATAGGAGGGCGCCCCCCCCCCCTACAGGGCGCGCCCCCTGTCTCGTGGGCCCCTCGGGCGTCCACCGATGTACTTCTTCCTCCCATATAAGCCTACGTACCCCGAAAACATCCAGGGAGCAACCACAATACAATTTCCACCACCGTAACCTTCTGTATCCGCGAGATCCCATCTTGGAGCCGTCGCCGGCGTTCTGTCGGAGGGGGAATCCACCACGGAGGGCTTCTACATCAACACCATAGCCCTTCCGATGAGTTGTGAGTAGTTTACCACAGACCTTCGGGTCCATAGTTATTAGCTAGTTGGCTTCTTCTCTCTTTTTGGATCTCAATACAATGTTCTTCCCCTCTCTTGTGGAGAACTATTCGATGTAATCTCTTTTTGCGGTGTGTTTGTCAAGATCTGATGAATTGTGGGTTTATGATCAGATTTATCTATGGATAATAATTGAATCTTCTCTGAATTCTTTTATATGATTGAGTTATCTTTGCAAGTCTCTTCGAATTATCGGTTTGGTTTGGCCTACTAGATTGATCTTTCTTGCCATGGGAGAAGTGCTTAGCTTTGTGTTCAATCTTGCGGTGTTCTTACCCAGTGACAAAAAGGGTTGCAAGACGCGTATTGTATTGTTGCCATCGAGGATAAAAAGATGGGGTTTATATCATATTGCTTGAGTTTATCCCTCTACATCATGTCATCTTGCTTAATGCGTTACTCTGTTCTTATGAACTTAATACTCTAGATGCATGTTGGATAGCGGTCGATGTGTGGAGTAATAGTAGTAGATGCAGGTAGGAGTCGGTCTACTTGTTGCGGACGTGATGCCTATATACATGATCATGCCTAGATAACGTCATAATTATTCGCTTTTTTATCAATTGCTTGACAGTAATTTGTTCATCCACCGTAATACTTATGCTCTTGAGAGAAGCCACTAGTGAAACCTATGGCCCCCGGGTCTATCTCTTATCATATTTGCTTCCAATCTACTTTTATTTGCATCTTTATTTTCTGCATCTATATTATAAAATACCAAAAATATATTTATCTTATCATATTATCTCTATCAGATCTCACTTTCGCAAGTGGCCATGAAGGGATTGACAACCCCTTTGTCGCGTTAGTTGCGAGTTCTTTGTTTGTTTGTGTAGGTTCGTGGGACTTGTTGAGAAGCCTCCTACTGGATTGATACCTTGGTTCTCAAAAACTGAGGGAAATACTTACGCTACTGTGCTGCATCACCCTTTCCTCTTCAAGGAAAACCAACGCAAGCTCAAGACATAGCAAGAAGGATTTCTGGCGCCGTTGTCGGGGAGGTCTTCGCTCAAGTCAAGACATACAAAGTACCCATCACAAATTCATCTCCCTCGCATTTACATTATTTGCCATTTGCCTCTTATTTTCCTCTCCCCCACTTCACCCTTGTCGTTTTATTCGCTCTCTCTTTCCCAATCTCCTCTCTTTTTCTTGTCTTTTTGCTTGCTCGTGTCTCCATATGCCTTCTATGTGCTTGCATCTTTGCTTGCTAAAAATCTATTGATATGGATCCACTTAAAGTGTTCTACTTGGATTATCTTTGATCCTTATGCGCTCGTGCTGAAACCCCAACTAGCCTAGTTGATGGGAAATCTTTAGATGAGCATGCTCATTTTGTGCGTCATCGTTTGTCTGAAAAAGGGAAGGTTTTATGGTTTCATATAAACAGTTTGCTATGCTATGCTTGGAATCTTTGTGAAATTTTTGATTTTACTTGTTGCTCTAAGAACCCTAAAAAACACCTTCCCTACCTATGCGAGTTCAATGATAATGAAATTTTATCTTCTTATGCAAAGGGTGTTTATAGTTACTATGATATCGAACAAATTGAAGAATTTGTCGTTTTTAAGGGTGCTCATGAAGTTGATTCTTTGATTGAAAAGTATGATTTTACTCTTAACAAGTCTGAAAATTCCGTCATACTTAAATATTGCAATGAAAACTTTGCTCATAATGTCCATGTTCAAGAATTTATTGAAAGAATGACCATTGATTTGGAAGAAAATAATGATATGAATGAATCTATAGATAATGATGATTCCGATGATTTGATTGAAATATCCCTTGATGAACATGATGCTTGCTATCCTTGTGGCCATGATGCCAATATTTATGAAGATGAGTTTGCTATAGTTCCTTATGTTAAACATGAGATCGTTGCCATTGCACCCATACTTGGTATTTCCTTTAATGAAAGGTATGATTGCAATGATTTTACTATAAATTCTCTTGATGTCAATTGTGCTAATAATATGCAAAACCCTAATCTTGGGGATGCTAGTTTTGCTATGTCTACTACTTGTTGCAATGATCATGATTGGGGTGATTCTTCTTTTGATTTCGAAAATTTATTTAACCCCATGATGAATCTGAGATTGATAATAGCGTTTGCAACAATATTGAAAGTGGGTTTGGAAGAGTGTCAACTTTAGATCCCACATATTTGGAGTATGTTCAATCTTATGATATTTTTCATAAAAATGGGTTTGGAGAGGTCATGACTTTAGTTAATGTTAATCCCACTATTTTGGAAGAGTGTCAACTTTGCATGCATGTGGATCGTGTTGAGAATATGTTATGTGATAGCTATTTTGTTGAATTTTCTTATGATCCCACATGTAATTATTATGAGAGAAGAAAATATGGTTGTAGAAATTTTCATGTTACTAAATCACCTCTCTTCATGTTGAGATTGCTATCATCTCTTTGTTCTTCATTGCATATGCTAGTTTTTGCTTGCCTTAATAATTTGTTTGCTTACAAGATGCCTATGTATAGGAAGTATGTTAGACTTAGATGTGTTTGTCACATGTTTTTTGATGCTCTCTTTATGCTTCAATTCTTGTCTTTCATGTGAGCATCATGGAAATCTCAATGCCTAGCTAGGGGCGTTAAACGATAGCGCTAGTTGGGAGGCAACCCAATTTTCTTTATGTTTTTTGTTTTTGTTCCTGTTTAGTGTTAAATTTTGTTTATACTTTCTATTTAGATGTGTTTTTATGTTTTATTTAGTGTTTGTGCCAAGTAGAACCTATAGGATAACCTGTGATATGACCTTATTTGATTCTGCTGAAAAACAGAAACTTTGCGCTCACGAGAAAAAATTCAATAAATCACAGGAACGATCTTTTGCATTGATTCTTTTTGCTGCTGTTCAATAAACAAATTTTTAGGACGTCCTATTTTGGTAGGATTTTTAGAGTTCCATAAGTTTGCGTTAGTTACAGATTGCTACAGACTGTTCTGTCTTTGACAGATTCTGTTTTTCGTGTGTTGTTTACTTATTTTGATGCATCTATGGCTAGTAAAATAGTTTATAAACCATATAGAAGTTGGAATACAGTAGGTTTAACACCAAAATAAATAAACAATGAGTTCATTACAGTACCTTATGTGGTGGTTTTGTTTTTCTTTCACTAACGGAGCTTATAAGATTTCCTGTTGAGTTTTGTGTTGTGAAGTTTTCAAGTTTTGGGTAAAGCTTTTATGGACTATGGAATAAAGGGTGGCAAGAGCCTAAGCTTGAGGATTCCCAAGGCACCCCAAGATATTCAAGCATAGCCAAAAGCCTAAGCTTGGGGATGCCCCGGGAAGGCATCCCCTCTTTCGTCTTCGTTCATTGGTAACTTTACTTGGAGCTATATTTTTATTTACCACATGATATGTGTTTTGCTTGGAGCATCGTGTATTATATTAGTCTTTTATTTTTAGTTTACTACAATCTTCCTTGCTGCAACACACCTTTTGGGAGAAGCCAAATTGATTAGAATTTGTTAGAATACTCTATGTGCTTCACTTATATCTTTTGAGCTTGATAGTTTTTGCTCTAGTGCTTCACTTATATCTTTTAGAGCATGGCGGTGGATTAATTTTGAAGAAATTGCTAGTCTCTCATGCTTCACTTATATTATTTTGAGAGTCTCTTAGAACAACATGGTATTTGCTTTGGTTATTAATTAGTCCTAGAATGATGAGCATCCAAGTTGGGTATAATAAAAACTATCATAGGAAGTGAATTGGATGCTATGATCAATTTGATACTTGATGATTGTTTTGAGATAGGGAGGTAGGGATATTAAAGTCATACTAGTTGGGTGATTATGAATTTAAAGAATGCTCATGTTGAAGTTAGCAAGTCCTGTAGCATGCACGTATGGTTAAAGTTATGTAACAAATTTGAAGCATGAAGTGTACCTGGCTTGTGCATCCTTATGAGTGGCGGTCGGGGACGAGCGATGGTCTTTTCCTATCAATCTGAAGTATCTGTGCAATAAAAAATACCCTGAAAATAAAAGTTCTCCAAATGCCCTGAAAATGGAGTATGATTTTTTGTAGCATATTTAAGAATTTCTGGCACTTAGAACACACCGAGGGACCCACCATGTGGCCACAAGGGCACAGGGCGCGGCCATCACCTGGGGTGCGCCCCTGCCTCGTGGGCCCCACGTGGACCCCCTCCACTTATTCCAGCACCCACACACTTCGGCTTCCTACAGAAAAATCATCCCGTAGCTCAAACCCGTGTTCTAGCTCGTTTTGCTGCCATTTTCGATCTCCTTACTCAAAGCTCCATTCACAAAACCGCTTTGGGGGATTGTTCTTCGGTATACGACTCCTCCAATGGTCCAATTAGTTTTTGTTATAGTGCTTTATTTATTGCAATTTTTTGCTGCTAAGGTGACCCTGTTCTTGAGCTTGCATGTCAAATTTATATGGTCCAAAGTAGTTTTAATGCATGATATAGCCTCTAGGCACTTGTGAGAGTAGTTGCTATCAATCTTGTTGAGTTTGGTTCACTTTTATTTTGAGTCACTAAAAATTTCAAAAGAAATTCAGAGAAAGAAAATGATGAAGAGATTCTTGAGAGGCTCCTCGAGCCGAAGCTCAAAGGATAAGCAGAATGAAGAGAATAAAAAGCCCAAGTACAATCTCCCTCACACTGCGGAGGTTTGACCATGCAAATGGCCTTGTGATGCATTCTTGAGAGCTGTCGTAATTCAAGATGACTTTTATTATTTGGCGGAGAATGCAGGCCTCACCGACTTCCTCCACGACCAGTGTGAACAGTATCTCCTACTCACTAATATTTTCATGCAAAACTTTTATTTCCATACTAAAAGATCACCACCTTCAATGGAGTTTTATTTATATGATGAGTTTAAGGAGATGTCACTCTATGATTTTTGTGTGGTTTGCAAGTTGCCCTTTGTGGGCAGCATCGAGGAACCACATCCTAGTGATGTGGATTGATTTATTGATCAAACTGTTGTAGGGGAAACGAGAAAAGTTTCAGATGCAAGGACTACTTGTTGGAGATATGCCCTAGAGGCAATCATGTATGATGATATTTCCTATGTGTTTATGAATAAAGATAGTCCTTGGACATTATCAATGATGTGTATCAGCAAGTACGTGACTTCTTTGTGGGACTATGCATTGTATGATGAATGTCCTAAAAGGTCCCTAGTCGAAAGGGTTGTGTGGACGCGCAGCCAACTAGACTAGCATATGACACGGCCGATGGCTTGGTCTCACTAGCCATGGAGCATTGGATGCTAACTGGATAATATGGACTTGGAAGGATCTGGTCGGATTCGACGTAGTCAGATCCGACTCAAGATAAGGTCCGAGTCGGACAGACCCAACTATGATACACAACGATATGTCATCTGTGAGTCTCTAGTACACCATACGTTTTATGTCCTAAGACCTGAGCTAACACATGTACTCGGGATGGTGACAGACTTGCTTTGGGCCAACCAAACGCTACTCTGTGACTGGTTAGTTACAAAGGTAGGTTTTGGGTTTGTCCAGTCCCATGCTGCGAGACATGGCCGAGCAAGATGGGATTTGCCCCTCCGACCAGGAGAGATATACTCTGGACCCCTCGTGTGATCCGACCAGGATAAGCATGGCCATGCGACAAGGATTATGAGATAATCCGGATAGTGGTTGGCATCACTACAACGAGAAAGAGGTCGGGCTAGCACAAGGATGACAGTCTCGCCTTGAGCCTGACAACATATATCGTGAGGCAAAGGGAACAAAAGTGTGGCATGTTGTACAAGTTCGCCTAACCAGCTTCATAGTCTGCTTGGTGTTCGGCATGCCTTGCTAGAGGCCGCTACCAACTGTGTTGTTCGGAGGTGATCCGAACTGCGACCAAGCCGACTTGAACCTAAGGGGTCGCACGCTTAAGGGAAGGAACCTACGAGGTCGGATCCAAGGACACTGGTCGGATGTGATCCGAACTGTATTCGGATTATGGCTAAATAGACTTGTGGGCTTTAGGGTCCGTGCGAGGCCCAAGCGTTGAGCCCGCGATGGACGCCTATATAAAATGGAGGTGCGACACACTCATGCGGTTGATTGCTTCGGAGCCGTCATTAGGGCTTTGCATGTGTTGCAACTAGCCACCTCCACTTGCCGCCGGTTGTGTGATCGGACCTAGCAGTCCGCCGCATGACGTTCCTCGTGCACGCGCGGATACCCTTAGAGGCGGTGCACTTGCGCCGCTCCGGCGAACCTGTTCGCGGGATAAGATCGGCTACGTGGGAGATCAGCAAGGAGGAGACAACTCTGGGAATGCGAGGCGACTCCGGGAATGCGCTACCTCAACTCTACTTCTGTTGCACGGCACTGCGCGTCTAGTGGTAACGATTTGTGATCCATCTCCCGTAGCATGTTCTTGGTTGTTCTGCGCGTAGGAGATTTTAATTTGCAGTCGATGCACCCTACCGTAGATCCCAACACTACCAATATACATTTTCCTGTTCTATGTTACTTTGCAATATTTGCTAGTAGATGCTTAATTGGTCGCATGAATAGTGGGAACCTTAGTGCTCCCGACCTTGCTATTTTGTGCCATGCTTTATTTCGTGATACAACTTTCAGTTTAGGCGCTATTGTTGCTAAAGGGTTAAGTCTGAACCGTACAAAGGGCCCCATCTTCGGAGGTATCTTTGCTTCACGCCTTGCTAAACACTTTGAGATACCTATTAGGCATTATGAGAAAGATAAAAGGTTGATGCCCACTATTTTGCTAGACTATAAGAGTATGGTAGCACATGACTTTATTGTTAAAAATAAGAAGAAGATACTTAAGTATAACTTGATATTTCCTAAAACTAAGTGTGAGACTATTATGTTGCATGCACTCTCTTTGTTTAACATACTTTCAGGCACGTACCTCATCCTGCCCGAGGACATTTATGCATACTAGGTGCTGACACGAGTCCCAGAGCCTGAGCCCGAGCCACCACTTGACCCATATGGAGAGTTTGTTTCTCAGTGGGATCCGGAGGAGCTCCCTAACCAGTGGCATCCTGAGGACCCTCCTCAGTACACCGGAGAGGATCGCTTCGATACATGGGCATAGACCAACTTAGGCCAAAAGCCTAAGCTTGGGGGAGTACATATTTCTCACCGACATTACATTCATGTTCACACACTCATTCTAGTTGTCGGTGTTCATACTTTTTCATTGTACTATCCATGCTAGTTTATTTTCTTTTCTTGTTTTCTTCTTGTGTGTTTGAAAAACCTTAAGAAAAAACAAAAAAAAGTTGTATCTTTTAGCTAGTTTCCTTTCCATGCTTGTAGTAGTAGTAATTAAAAGAAAACCCAAAAAGATTTCTCGTTCTTCTTCTGCTTGTTGGGGGCTTTCCCGTGTAAATAGTTTTATTTTTCTTTGAAGTTCTTTTCTTTTCTTTGGGGGTCGAGAGGAGAAGACGATGATGACATTGTTGAGTGGCTCTTATATGCATTATTTTTGATCTAACCAAGAGCCCATATTACCTTGTCTTCTCCTTTGAATTAGATGCTTGCAGATTCCAGCTTAGTCCAATGCACGTGCACTATCATTATTATTCACACCATTCGGTCGTGCAAGCGAAAGGCAATAATGACGATATATGATGAAATGATTGAGATGGGAGAAGCTAGTACGAATTCGACCTATCTTGTTTTTGTAAATATGATTAGTTCATCATTCCTGATTCACCCTATTATGGATGAAACATGTTTGCAATGACAATTAGAGATTATAGTTGCTCATGCCATGCTTAATTATCCAGGAGTTTATAATGGTTTACCTTGCGTGCCAACATGCTATTATAATGGTTGTGATGTGGTATGATAGGGTGGTACCCTCCTTTGAATGATTCGAGTGGCTTGACTTGGCACATCTTCACACATGCAGTTGAAACAAAATCAACATAGCCTCCACGATGTTTATGTTCATGGTGATTTATATCCTACTCATGCTTGCACTCATTGTTGGTTAATCTTAATGCATGTTCATGACTGTTGTCGCTCTCTAGTTGGTCGCTTCCTGGTCTCTTTCTAGCCTTCACTTGTACTAAGCGGGAACACTGCTTGTTCATCCACTTCCATAAACCCCAAAGTTATTTCATATGAGTCCACCATACCTTCCTATATGCGGTATTTACCTGCCATTCCAAGTAAATTTGTATGTGCCAAACTCCAAACCTTCAAATGAAATTCTGTTTTGTATGCTCGAATAGCTCATGTATCAACTAGGGTTGTCTATATCTTCCATGCTAGGTGGGTTATTCTCACGATGAGTGGACTCCGCTCATCATTCATGAGAAAATGGCCGGTAACCGGGATGCCCAGTCCCATGCTTAAATCAAATCAAAATAATTGCAAACAAAACTCCCCCAGGATTATTGTTAGTTGGACGGTACCCATTGTTTCGGACCAGCCGTGGAATGTGCTTGTTGGTGGGGGGGGGGTATAAACTTTACCATTCTGTTTGGGAACCGCCTATAATGTATGTAGCATGGAAGATATCGAGATCTCTTGGTTGTTATGTTGACAATGAAAGTATGCCGCTCAAAATATTATTTATCTCTGTTTCAAAACTTGAGCTCTGGCACCTCTGCAAATCCCTGCTTACCTCTGCGAAGGGCCTATTGATGGAGTCACGTACCTAGGGTAGGGTCACAGACCTGATCTAAGTACCCTGCCCGAGGACACTCTTAGAAGAGGTCACCTTCCAGTCGACCAACGAGGGACTCACTCGACTGACTTGAAGGACTCAACCACGAAGACTCACTCGACCACCAGAAGGTCAAGAGGCACTCTGCACTGCAACGGCTTGTAATTAAGTAGACTTTATGATAGTAAAGGCACTTTATGTGGGGCGTTACCTGTAACGCCCCGGACTTAATACACCTTAAACCCTTCATTACGTGGGCTGGCTGGGGTCCTGGCGCACTCTATATAAGCCACCCCCCTCCACAGGCAGAAGGGTTCGGCACCTTGTAATCCATATACACATAATCCACTCGACCGCCTCCGGGCTCCGAGACGTAGGGCTTTTACTTCCTTCGAGAAGGGCCTGAACTCGTACATCTCTTGTATTTACAACCTCTTCATAGCTAGGACCTTGCCTCTCCATACCTACCCCCACTCTACTGTCAGACTTAGAACCACGACAGTTGGCGCCCACCGTGGGGCAGGTGTTTTAGCGATTTTGTGGAGAAGTTGCGATTCTTCCGAGTACTTTCATCATGGTGGCTGCTGGAGTTTTGGTTGAGGGTCGAGAGATCCGTCTCGGTGCTCTCACCTTCGTCGCCGACGACTCCGCCTGGCTCCAGGAGGCTCCACTCGACGTCGATGCGCTCCCCGTCCGCGGTGCGACGCATTTTCGCGCATGTGTCCGCGGCGTTCTGCTGCGGCAACCGTCGACCCCGTATCGGTCGACTCCCCCATCGGCCACCCTCCCGGTCTCCCGCCAGCGCAAGCGCTCGGGTCGGTCGAGGCTTCAGCGGTGGGTGAGGCACGTGGTGGCTCGCCAGATGGCCACCACCCAAGTTCCGGCAATCGAGCCCGACGAATCTCTCTACGGCCTGTTCGATCAGTCGACTGGCTCCGTAGAGACTGCATCCGAGTGCGATAGCAGTGATCCAGCGGCGGAAATCCTGATGGTTGACGGGCCCCGCAGTCCCCCTGGCTTCGCCCGTGATGGTGGGGCAGGCGACGGAGGCGACCCCGCACGAGACCACGAAGAGTACCAGCCCGAGCCACTCGACTCTCTGCAAAGAGAGGAACTTCACCGCAGGAACGTGGATGCCCTGCGTACTCCCATCGCAGGAGAAACCCCCGAGGCTCGCGCCTTGGAGGAGGCGCGTTTGGCCAATTTGGCCAAACGCACTCGACTGGAGAATCTTCAGCGAGCACTCGACGAGCGCGCGCGGCAACGAGTTCCTGACACCAGTCGACGTCAACTCTTCCCGCCGACTCAGGTATATCGAACCCCAGTCCAGAATTTAGCAGCTGCGACCCGTATTGCAGAGTCCATCCAGCCCTCTCAGTCGGAAGCTGGCAGAGGCTTGATGCGGATCAGGGATCTGCTCCGGGCAGCAGGCGATCAGAATTCGGCCGTATCGCAGTCGCGCAACAGAATTCACAGTTGATCCGTCGCTGCGAATACTGTTTAGTCGGCTCACAGCCCCAGATCGCCTTCGCGGCGTGAAGGGCGCGAGAATCGGCGTGACCAATATGGAGACCGACACGACCGAGATGATAGGCGTCGAGTGCCCAATTCCCCTCCAAGGGGTGGGTCTTACGCTCCTCGGCAGCAAGATGACAGACGTCAGCTCAGTGCGGGGCGAAGAGTTCCAGTCGACCCTAGAGAACCAGGCTTCGACGCGCGATCCATTATCGTGCAAGGCTTGGTCGACCGGAACAGAGCCCATCGAGGTGGACTCGACAGAGATGCGCCCACGAGTAGTCGAGTGCATGTTTCTGGTCCTGAATGTTTCAGCAGAGCTATCAGAGCCGCAGTGATCCCTCCCAATTTCAGGTTGGCAACAGGAGTCAGCAAGTTCACTGGTGAGTCTAAGCCTGAAACTTGGCTTGAGGACTACCGAGTGGCGGTTCAGATTGGTGGTGGGAACGACGAGGTGGCCATGAAGCATTTGCCCCTCATGCTGGAAGGTTCTGCCAGGGCATGGTTGACTCAATTACCTCCTAGCAGCATTTACACTTGGGAAGATCTGTCCCGAGTGTTCATCAGAACGTTTGAAGGAACTTGCAAGCGACCGGCTGGATTGACGGAGCTGCAAGTCTGCATGCAGAAGACCAATGAGACCCTCAGGGAGTATATTCAGAGATGGATCACTTTGCACCATACTGTGGAGAATGTGTCTGATCATCAGGCAGTCTGCGCCTTTAAGGATGGTGTCAAGAACAGAGAATTGAGTTTGAAATTTGGTCGAACCGGTGACATGACCTTGAGTCGGATGATGGAGATTGCTACCAAGTACGCCAACGGCGAAGAAGAAGACCGACTCCGAAGCGGCAAGCACAAGCCGAGTCAGTCGGAAAAGGGAAACACCAGTCGGAAACAGAAGCGGAAGGCTGAACCGGCAGCTCCTGGAGAGGCTCTGGCCGTGACTCAGGGAAAATTTAAAGGGAAACCAAAAGGATCCTGGAACCCTAAGAAGGTAAAGGATAAAGAAGGGAACGACGTGATGGATATGCCGTGCCACATCCACACGAAGAAAGACGAAGAGGGAAATATCATTTACCGAAGCATACCACTCGCCAATGTCGACTCCTGATCCAGCAGTTTTAGGGAAAACAGTCTAAGGACAAGGAGAAGGAGTCGGACAAGGCCGAAGACAAGGAGGACAGTGAGGAAGGATATCCGCATATCAACTCCACTCTGATGATCTTTGCAGATGTGGAAAGCAAGAGTCGATTGAAAGTTATTAACCGTGAGATGAACATGGTTGCCCCAGCAAAAGCAAATTATCTGAGATGGTCCCAAACACCCATCACATTCGACCAATCTGATCACCTGACTCATATTGCCACCCCTGGGAGGCAAGCTTTGGTGGTCGATCCAGTTGTCGAAGGCACTCGACTGACAAAAGTGCTGATGGACGGTGGTAGCGGGCTGAATTTGTTATATGCAGACACACTGAAAGGAATGGGCATTCCGATGTCCCGACTGAACACCAGTAACATGAGCTTTCATGGAGTTATACCAGGAAAGAAAGCCGAGTCACTCGGCCAAATAGCTCTGGACGTGGTGTTTGGTGATTCGAAACATTTTCGCAAAGAGAAGTTGACGTTTGAGGTCGTGGATTTTCAGAGTGCATATCATGCCATTTTGGGGAGACCAGCTTATGCACGGTTCATGGCTCGACCATGTTACGTGTACCTCAAATTGAAGATGCCCGGCCCCAAAGGAGTGATCACTGTCACCGGTGATCGGAAAAAGGCAGAAGAGTGCTTTCAGAAGGGCTCAAAGATTGCCGATTCCCAGGTGACAGCGGTCGAATTCGAAGAATACAAGCAAAATGCAGATCCGAGTGATTTGCTACGATCCAAGAAACCCGCCACAGAATCTGCATTTCAGTCGTCCGGTGAGGAGAAGCCTGTTCACATTCACCCGACCGACCCCGATGCAGCTCCGACCCACATCTCCACAACACTCGACCCGAAATAGGAAGAAGCGCTCATCCAGTTCCTCCGTGAGAACTGGGACATTTTTGCATGGAAGCCCGCTGACATGCCAGGTGTTCCCAGGGGACTGGCTGAGCATCGCCTAAGAGTCGACTCATCAGCAAAACCAGTCAAAGAGCATCTTCGGTGGTCCGCCGTTCAGAAGAGAAAAGCCATTGGTGAGGAAGTGGCTCGACTGTTGGCGGCAGGATTTATCCGAGAGATATACCACTCCGAGTGGCTCGCTAATGTCGTCATGGTTCCTAAGAAGGACAAATCACTCCGAATGTGCATTGATTTCAAGCACATCAACCGGGCCTGCCCGAAAGATCATTTTCCTCTCCCTCGCATAGATCAAATTGTTGACTCGACCGCGGGATGCGAGAGATTGTCTTTTCTAGACGCCTACTCCGGGTACCACCAGATCCGTCTGTACGGACCCGACGAGGTAAAAACAGCTTTCATCACTCCATTCGGGTGCTTCTGCTATATTACCATGCCATTCGGCCTCAAGAATGCCGGAGCCACATTTATGCGAATGATTTAGAAGTGTCTACTCACTCAAATCAGTCGGAATGTGGAAGCGTACATGGATGATATCATCGTCAAGTCACGAAAAGGTTCCGACCTGCTCGCTGACCTCGCCGAAACATTTGCCAACCTCAGAAGGTATGATATCAAGCTCAATCCATCAAAGTGCACATTCAGAGTTCCTGGTGGCAAGTTACTCGGTTTTCTCGTTTCCGAGCGAGGGATCGACGCTAATCCAGAGAAGATCGGCACTATTCTCCGAATGAAACGCCCTGTGCGAGTGCACGATGTCTAGAAGCTTACTGGTTGCTTGGCCGCATTAAGTCGATTCATCTCACGACTCGGTGAAAAGGCATTGCCTCTTTACCGACTGATGAAGAAGGCTGACAAGTTCGAGTGGACTCCAGAAGCTGATGCAGCGTTTGCCGAGCTAAAAGCTCTGCTCTCCACCCAGCCGGTGCTTGCTGCTCCAATCAGCAAAGAGCCTCTGTTGCTTTATATCGCAGCCACAGGACAAGTCGTCAGTACTGTGCTTACGGTCGAGCGGGAAGAAGAAGGAAAAGCTCTCAAAGTTCAGCGCCCAGTGTATTATTTGTCTGAAGTCTTGACTCCATCCAAGCAGAGATATCCTCATTATCAGAAGCTTGTGTATGGAATATACATGACCACAAAGAAGGTTGCTCATTATTTCTCTAATCATTCCATCACAGTCGTCAGCGACGCTCCACTATCAGAGATTTTGCACAACAGAGATGCAACTGGTCGAGTGGCTAAATGGGCGATTGAACTTCTTCCCCTTGATATCAAGTTTGAGGCAAAGAAAGCCATTAAGTCCCAGGCAATAGCAGATTTCCTTGCCGAGTGGATTGAACAGCAGCAGCCGACTGAAGTTCACTCGGAGCATTGGACCATGTTCTTTGATGGCTCTAAGATGTTGAATGGTTCCGGTGCTGGGGTTGTCCTGGTTTCCCCCAGAGGAGATAAGCTCAGATATGTGCTCCAGATTCACTTTGATTCCTCCAACAATGAGGCAGAATATGAGGCCCTCTTATACGGATTGCGCATGGCCATTTCACTCGGTGTCCGTCGCCTGATAGTATATGGCGACTCGGATTTAGTGGTCAACCAAGTGATGAAGGAGTGGGATGTGAGAAGCCCAGCCATGACTGGATACTGCAGTGCAGTGAGGAAGCTGGAAAAGAAGTTCGAGGGGTTGGAGCTCCATCATATACCCCGACTGAAAAATCAAGCAGCTGATGATCTAGCAAAGATAGGTTCCAAGAGAGAAGCCATTCCGAGTGGTGTGTTCTTGGAGCATATACACACTCCGTCAGTCAAAGAAGATCCTTTCACCGAAGAAACTCCACATCCCAAGAGTGCCACAGATCCGACTGAGGTTGAAGTCCCAGCAGTGGTCAACTTGGTCATGGAGGTCTTGGTGGTCATTCCCGACTGGACAGTTCCATATATCGCGTATATCGTGAGAAAAGAGCTCCCGGAGGATGAGGAAGAGGCTCGACAGATCGTCCGTCGATCTAAAGCTTTTACCGTAATCAAAGGACAGTTATACAGAGAAAGCGCGACTGGAGTTGGTCAGAAGTGCATAACACCAGAAGAAGGTCGAATCATCCTTAATGATATCCACTCGGGAACCTGTGGTCATCACGCGTCCTCTCGGACCATCGTGGCCAAAGCATACCGAGCTGGATTTTACTGGCCAAAGGCGAATGAGATGGCAAAGGAAATAGTGGATAAGTGCGAAGGATGTCAGTTCTACTCGAATATGTCACACAAGCCTGCATCAGCTCTGAAGACCATTCCACTCGTCTGGCCTTTCGCAGTATGGGGGTTGGACATGGTCGGTCCTTTGAGAACATGTCGAAGTGGCTTCACGCATGTACTGGTGGCAGTCGACAAGTTCACCAAGTGGATTGAGGCTAAACCAATCAAGAACCTTGACGCCGGTGCTGCTGTTAGCTTCATCAGGGAACTGATATTCAGATATGGAGTCCCGCACAACATCATTACGGATAATGGGTCGAACTTTGACTCGGAGGAATTCAGAGATTTCTGTAACTCTCAAGGCACATGAGTCGACTACGCTTCAGTCGCCCATCCGCAGTCGAATGGACAAGCAGAGCGAGCCAATGGCCTGATTCTCAAGGGATTGAAACCCCGACTGATGCGTGATCTCAAGCATGCAGCTGGTGCTTGGGTCGACGAACTTCCCTCGGTGCTTTGGGGACTGCGGACCACACCTAATCGGTCGACCGGAAGAACTCCATTCTTCTTGGTCTACGGAGCTGAAGCAGTCTTGCCGAGTGATCTTCTCCACAATGCTCCTCGAGTTGAAATCTACAACGAAGCAGAAGCTGAACAAGCGCGGCAGGACGCAGTCGACCTTTTAGAGGAAGAAAGGGAGATGGCTCTGATCCGGTCGACCATCTACCAACAAGATTTGCGTCGTTTCCACGCCAGAAATGTGAGGAGTCGAGCCTTCCAGGAAGGAGATTTAGTTCTCCGAGTGGATAAGAAGAAACAACACAAGCTTGCTCCTTCTTGGGAAGGACCCTTCATCGTCACCAAAGTTCTCCACAACGGGGCGTACCGTCTTTACAACGTCGAACATAATATTGACGAGCCCCAAGCTGGGAATGCGGAACTACTCCGCCCATTTTACACTTAAGTTTAATCACTCGGATGAGTTGCAATAAAGTACTTCTGTAGTTCATGGATCTCAAAATAATAGTGTCATAGTTCCTCCATAATTTTTCTCACTTTTTATTTTGTCCAATAAAATTTTCCCCTCAGTGGGTGACTTAGCCGCGAATCCGTTTCGCCTAAGTTTGTAAAAATCCTACCGAGTGGTGAGCCAGACTCCCACTCGGAGGCTTAGCTGCGAATCCGTTTCGCCTAAGATTAAATAAAATCCTACCGAGTGGTAAGCCAGACTTCCACTCGGGGGCTTAGCTGCAGCCCAGTGCTCGCCTAAGTTATAAAAATCCTACCGAGGAAGAGCAAACCTCTCACTCGGGGGCTTAGCTGCAGCCCAGTGCTCGCCTAAGATATAAAAATCCTACCGAGTGAAGAGCAAACCTCTCACTCGGGGGCTTAGCTGCAGCCCAGTGCTCGCCTAAGATATAAAAATCCTACCGAGTGAAGAGCAAACCTCTCACTCGGGGGCTTAGCTGCAG
>NC_041385.1:651641301-651648029 GCF_002162155.2 Triticum dicoccoides
CGAGTGACGAGCAAACCTCTCACTCGGGGGCTTAGCTGCAGCCCAGTGCTCGCCTAAGATATCAAAATCCTACCGAGTGACGAGCAAACCTCTCACTCGGGGGCTTAGCTGCAGCCCAGTGCTCGCCTAAGTTATCAAAATCCGACCGAGTGACGAGCAAACCTCTCACTCGGGGGCTTAGCTGCAGCCCAGTGCTCGCCTAAGATATAAAAATCCTACCGAGTGAAGAGCAAACCTCTCACTCGGAGGCTTAGCTGCAGCCCAGCGCTCACCTAAGTGGACTAAGGAATAAGTCGATTGCAGTAAGCGCCCTGCTTTGAACCTGCAAAAGACATTTCGAGCCAAAAGCAATCATATTCAAACACCAAATTCAAGTTCGGATTGATACCTAAAGGAACCGAAAGTGCTCAGGCGCTAAGCCCGTTAAGGTTTATCGGTTACAACTCCACCATACCGAGGCAAATTTAAAGCGTCGAGCTTAGAAGAAGTTTTTTACCCCTCCTGTGGAGGGCTGGAAGGTGCAACAAACTCATCAAGATCAATTCCATCTGCGATCCGAGTGGCAGCCGCAAGGAAAGTTTCCATAAAGGACCTGAAGTCGTGTTTCTTGGTGTTGGCCACCCGGAGGGCCGCCAGCTTGTCTTCTCGCGCATCTTTGCAGTGGACTCGGGCCAGACACAGAGCAACATCTGCACTGCACCGAGCCGAAGACTTTTTCCACTCCTGCACTCGACCAGGGATCGTGTTCAAGCGAGCCATCAGCGACTCGAGGTCGTTCTGAAGTGTCTCCCTGGGCCAGAGCGTCGAGTCGATGCGAGATGTGGCGACCTTCAGCCTTGCAAGATAGTCCACGACAGCTGCAACACGGGACTCTAGTCGGAAAACATTCATGGCAACTTCGTCGTTCACCGGAGAATTGACGGGGTCAAGGTTTGGTTCCAGCCGGCTAGTTTCTTCTTCAAAGTTTTGACAAAATTCTGCAAGGACGATCACCGAGTCAAGGCAATGGTCGAGTGGAAAAACCACGGTTGGAAATGGTTGCCAAACATAGAGATTTACCTTCAAGCATAAGAAACAGCTTCTTGGCAAGACCATTCAGGAAGGCCTCCAGATCTTTTTTCTTCCCAAGAGCAGCTTTCAGATTGGCATTTTCTTGCTCAAGCTTGGCGACTGAAGCTAACTTCTCGTCAACAAGCTTGATCTTCTCAGCTAGTTCAAGGTCTTTCTTCCGTTGGGCCTCCCTCACCTTACCTGCAAGTTACAGCAAGATCAGATTTTGAAACAAATGAAGGGAAAAAGCAGTCGTCAAGGTCTCACCAAACATACCTTCGGTCTCCTCCTTTGCCTTCGTCAGATTCTCCTGAACCAGCTTCAATTTCAGCTCGAGCTGAATGTGCTTGTTTTCCAGCTCAGAGTAGCGAGCCACAAGATCACAGGAGTTCTGCGAAGAACCAATCGACTAAATGTCAAATATAATTCACTTCCGAGTGAAAAAGGAAAAATCACGCGTTTCTAAGACTACAGCCGAATACAAGCATTCGACCGTAGTCTCGGGGACTACACCCAGTGGGTGCACTCAGCGTGCCCCCACTAATCCTATTGAAGATAGAGTCGACCAGTCGACCTCAAAAAAAAGAGATATATTCTTTAAGACTGTAATCGACTGCAAGCAGTCGACCACAGTCTCGGGGACTACACCCAGTGGGTGCACTCAGCGTGCCCCCACCGGTTTGCGAAATCCATTCGCCATAGTCGAATGACGGAAAGACTGAAATTATAAATCCTAAGGCCGACTGCCAGCAGTCGACCTTAGCCTTGGGGACTACACCCAGCGGGTGCACTCAGCGTGCCCCCGCTAACACGGAGTTTAAGACTGAACTTATGAAGCCTAAGACCGACTGCCAGCAGTCGACCTTAGGCTTGGAGACAGAGTCGACCAGTCGACCTCAAAAAATCCAGTCGCCATGGTCGAATGACGGAAAGACTGAAATTATAAAGCCTAAGGCCAACTGCCAGCAGTCGACCTTAGCCTTGGGGACTACACCCAGCGGGTGCACTCAGCGTGCCCCCACTAACACGGAGTTTAACTCGACACACCCACTGGGTGACTACTATAAATTCTGGAAAGAAAAGTTTTTGATAGCATATCCTAACAGAACAAATGGTGGTCGACTGACCTGAACATTGCTTTGGAGGGCGGAACTGGCGTCGTAAGCTGCCTGGCTCGCATCCCGGATGGTCTTCAACTGCTCCATCATGATCCCTGCCTGGCGTATCGCCTCCTTCGCTGCGCCATCTTGGTCCTCTGGGACGTGGTGCGTCGTGAAGAGGGAGGGCTGCGGAGCACTCGTCAGTGGATCTGCGAAGGACACGGTGTGTCGAGTGGTGTTCTCCTCCTCCGCGACCAGAGTCTCAGGCACCGTCACATCCTGGGTCACCCTGCTGGCAGACGCTTTCCTACTCCTTCTGTACTTCAGCGGTTCCTCATCTTCATCATCATCAGGGAGAGTGATAACAACATTGGATGGAGCTATAGAAAAGAATCAAGATTAGATCATGAGTCAGAGTACTAAAGACGGTGTTAAGAGTATAGTACCAGGTTTTGAGGTTGCTGCGTCCTCCATCTCATGGTCGTCAGCCCGGGCCGAGGTCTCAGAAGTAGCAGCACTGCAACTCCAAAGAGTCAGTCGACTAACTCCAGCGCCAACCAGAGATAAAGTTCACACAAAACAAGAAGACTTAAGCAACATGAGTACCCTGATATGGTGGGGATAGACACCTTCATCTTCGGCAGGTGCTTGGTCGGCTTCGACGGGGCCGCCCTGGGCTGCTTCGGCGCCTTTTCAGTCGGCGTCGGAGAGGTGGTCCGAGGGCGCTTGGTCGACTGTGTGACAGTCGCAACCCCCTCGCCGCGTTCGGTCGCAGGGTCATGAACAAGTTTCGACCGTCTTTCCGAGCGCAGTGGTGCGACCTCCTCCTCCTCCTCCTCTTCCTCGTCCTCATCATCATCGTCATCATCATCATCATCAGCCTCAGCGGCGTCCGAGTCCCACTCCTCCTCCTGGCTCTCGCCCCCGCTCGCTTCTCCCTCCTCGGTCGGAGCCTGTGCTCCATTGGGCATCGAGTACAGCTCAGTAAGGGCCTGATAGACATCAAGACAAAGATCAGTCGACCGATCGGCAGAGAAAACAGAAATAAATGTGACAAGAATACAATGGGAAGTGGAGCAGACATACCTTGTTTGGATCACTGTGGCAGTCGAGTGGAGGAATCCTTCTGGCTCCGCGAGGGTTATCTTTGTTCCCAGTAACAGCGGCCATCCACCTTTCCAGAGTGGTATCGTCGACTGTTTCTGGATTGACCCGAGTCACATCCTCAGTCCCGCAGTACAACCACATGCAATGGCTCCGGAACTGAAGAGGCTGGATTCGACGCCTAAGGAAAACCTCCAGGAGATCCATACCCGTCACTCCCTCCCGAACCAACTGAACTACGCGCTCCATCAGCATCTTCACGTCAGCTTTCTCCTCCGGAATCAACTTCAGAGAGGAGGGCTTGTTCACTCGGTCCATGGTAAATTGAGGGAGTCCACTCGACTGCCCCGGCGTCGATTGATCCTGGCAGTAGAACCAGGTCGACTGCCAGCCTCTGACTGACTCGGGGAATGTCATGGCTGGGAAGGTGCTCTTGTTCCTCACCTGGATCCCCAGACCTCCACACATTTGGACAACTCGGGTTCTTTTGTCGCCTGGGCTCGCCTTCTTCACGGTTTGAGAGCGGCACGTGAATATGTGCTTGAACAAGCCCCAATGCGGTCGACAGCCCAGAAAAATCTCACACATGGACACAAACGCGGCAAGATAGGCGATATAATTCGGGGTGAAGTGGTGGAGTTGCGCTCCAAAGAAGTTCAAGAGACCACGGAAGAAAATGCTCGGCGGCAAAGAGAATCCGCGGTCGACATGGGTAGCCAGAAGCACGCACTCACCCTCTTCCGGCTGGGGCTGCCACTCTTTCCCCGGAAGCCTCGCAGCTCCATGAGGGATCAGGCCCTCGTTGGCCATATCGAGGAGATCCTTCTCCGTGATGGTCGACTGGATCCAATCTCCCTGGACCCAGCCTTTCGGCAGGCGAGATCTAGACGAAGACCCGCCGCGGCTGGTGGATCTTCCCTTCGCCTTCTCCGTCGCCGACGCCTTCTTCGCGCGCTCCAGCGCCGCCGTCTTCTCCTTGACCATGGCTACCGGCGAGGCGCGTGAGGAGGAGTGGTGCGGAGGCGAGAGCGAGCGCGTTGGGCAGAGACGAAGGGGGCGGAGAGAGAATGCCGAGGCACTGTTCAAAAAACCCTCGCCGGATGCATTTATAAGATCCCTTCCGAGTGGATGACAGGTGGGCCTGGTCGATCTAATCATATCCTGTAACAGTTGCGCAAGCGTGATACGTGGCGAAAAAAGCGGCGCGGGAATCGAGGCGTCTATGCCCCGTCCCATCCGAGCGCCGCGGTCCGCTCCGCTTCGCGCGCTCCCCCAAATTCCGTATCCCGCGGAATCCGCGGACGGCAGATCAGTCTGCCAGACGCGGGATTTCCTGCGATCCGTTGCTCGGAAATCAGCGAGGTCCAAAAGATCACTCGACGAAGAAAAAGAATGGATCGAGTCGACTGAAGAAAAGTTGTTCACTATCAATAGAAAGAATTTTTGGTTCAAAAACAACGCACGACCAGTATGCGAAAGCTAATCGGAAACAACATCAACTCCTTCATCACTCAAGCCTCAATCCATTCGGGGGCTAATGATGGAGTCACGTACCTAGGGTAGGGTCACAGACCTGATCTAAGTACCATGCCCGAGGACACTCTTAGAAGAGGTCACCTTCCAGTCGACCAACGAGGGACTCACTCGACTGACTTGAAGGACTCGACCACGAAGACTCACTCGACCACCAGAAGGTCAAGAGGCACTCTGCACTGCAACGACTTGTAATTAAGTAGACTTTATGATAGTAAAGGCACTTTATGTGGGGCGTTACCTGTAACGCCCCGGACTTAATACACCTTAAACCCTTCATTACGTGGGTTGGCTGGGGTCCTAGCGCACTCTATATAAGCCACCCCCCTCCACAAGCAGAAGGGTTCGGCACCTTGTAATCCATATACACATAATCCACTCGACCGCCTCCGGGCTCCGAGACGTAGGGCTTTTACTTCCTCCGAGAAGGGCCTGAACTCGTACATCTCTTGTATTTACAACCTCTCCATAGCTAGGACCTTGCCTCTCCATACCTACCCCCACTCTACTGTCAGACTTAGAACCACGACACCTATCTATTTACTTTTATGTTGAGTCATCATCCTCTTATTAAAAAGCACCAGTTGGAGAGCACCGCTATCATTTGCATGCATTGTTATTAATTTACATTGACTGTGAATGGATCTCTTTTGTGATGAACTACAATGTCTAGTCAGTCCTTAATCTTCAGGGGTGCTCCGCATTTATGTTTTGCGGTCTCAAAAAGGGCTAGCGAGATACCATCTAGTTATATCATATTATGATTGTTTTGAGAAAGTGTTGTCATCTGAGATTTATTATTATTGCTCGCTAGTTGATTATGCCATTGATATGAGTAAACATGAGACCTAAATGTTATTGTGAATATGGTTAGTTCATAATCTTTGCTGAAAACTTGAATGCTGACTTTACATATTTGCAACAACAAGACCAAATAGAGTTTGTAAAAGTTTTTCTTTATCACTTTCAGTTTGTCAACTGAATTGCTTGAGGACAAGGAAAGGTTTAAGCTTGGGGAAGTTGATACGTCTCAACCGTATCTACTTTTCCAAACACTTTTGCCCTTGTTTTCGACTCTAACTTGCATGATTTGAATGGAACTAACCCGGACTGACATTGTTTTCAGCAGAATTGCCATGGTGTTATTTTTGTGCAGAAATAAAAGTTCTCGAAATGACCTGAAAATTCTCGGAGTCACGTTTTGAATTAATAAAAAATATTGGCGAAAGAATCAACAGAGGGGCCCACACCATGTCCACGAGGGTGCAGGGCACGCCCCCCTGCCTCGTGGGTCCCCTGGACCTCCATCGACCTCAACTCCAACTCCATATATTCACGTTTGGGGAGAAAAAAATCAGAGAGAAGGATTCATCGCGTTTTACGATACAGAGCCACCGCCAAGCCCTAATCTTCCTCGGGAGGGATGATCTGGAATTCGTTCAGGGCTCCGAAGAGGGGAATCCATCGCCATCGTCATCATCAGCCATCCTCCATCACCAATTTCATGATGCTCACCGCCGTGCGTGAGTAATCCCATTGTAGGTTTGCTGGACGGTGATGGGTTGGATGAGATTTACCATGTAATCGAGTTAGTTTTGTTAGGGTTTGATCCCTAGTATCTATTATGTTCTGAGATTGATGTTGCAATGAGTTTGCCATGCTTAATGCTTGTCACTAGGGCCCGGGTGCCATGATTTCAGATTTAAACCTATTATGTTTTCATGAATATATGTGAGTTCTTGATCCTATCTTGCAAGTTATAGTCACCTACTACGTGTTACGATCCGGCAAACCTCAGAGTGACAATAGTCGGGACACTTCCTGGTGATGATCGTAGTTTGAGGAGTTCATGTATTCACTAAGTGCTAATGCTTTGGTCCAGTACTCAATTAAAAGGAGGCCTTAATATCCCTTAGTTTCCAATAGGACCCCGCTTCCACG
>NC_041385.1:651648180-651657253 GCF_002162155.2 Triticum dicoccoides
AAGTTCTTTTCCATAAGCACGTATGACTATATACGGAGTACATGCCTACATTACATTGATGAACTGGAGCTAGTTCTGTGTCACCCAATGTTATAACTGTTGCATGATAATTGCATCCGACGTAATTATCCATCATTGATCCATTGCCTACGAGCTTTTCACATATTGATCTTTGCTTAGTTACTTCTCCGTTGCCACTTTTACGGTTGTTACAAAACTGCTACCGTTACTTTTGGCACCGTTATTGTTACTCCCATACTACTTTGCTACTAAATACTTTGCTGCAGATATTAAGTCTTTCAGGTGTGGTTGAATTGACAACTCAGCTGCTAATACTTGAGAATATTCTTTGGCTCCTCTTGTGTCGAATCAATAAATTTGGGTTGAATACTCTACCCTCGAAAACTGTTGCGATCCCCTATACTTGTGGGTTATCAGGCCCCAACGGCTGGATTCTCTCCCCACCTATAAATAGTCTTCTTCTTCCCCATGAAGAAGGTGACGACTCCATTTCTCTCATCTCCATTTTCAGACCTCGATTTCTTGGAGATCTCCCTCCTTAGCCACCCAAAGCTCTTGATCTTTTGAGGAGCAAAGGAAAAGTGCCCTATCTACACATTCACCAAAGAAAAAGGTGATTCCCCCTTGTTTTGTGGTGCATCTTGTTACTCTTGGAGGTTGGAGACTCCTAGGCGGTAGGAGTACTCCGACATTGAATTATTCATTGTGTTTACCCCCGGAAAGTTTGTGAGGGTTTGGAGACTACCCCAAGGTCTACCACTAGTGGTTGAGAATAGCCTTTGTGGTGATATCTCAAAGAGAGAATAGGGTGAGCCTTCGTGGTGTTGGTGTGCCCTTGTGGTAACATCCACCTCTCTAAATGGTGACGTAGCTTCCCTCCAAGGAAGTGAACATCGGGATACATCCTCGTCTCTCGGAGTTGTGGTTACTCCTAACCCTAGCTCTCTACATGTGGTTACTTGTCTCTTAGTATTTACTTATCTCGCATTGTGCTTGCTTTCTCATATACTTGTGGGACCAGTTATCTTGCTTAGCTCTTAGTATCATATTTGCAATTTTTAGGCTCGCCATTATATTCCACATTATTGCCTAAAATTTCTAAGTAAGAATTAAAATTTGTAATTGTACCTATTCACCCCCTCTAGGCCCATCTCGATCCTTTCAATTGGTATCAGAGCCTCGTGCTCTATTCTTGTGGCTTAACTGCCCTAGAGCGAGATGAACCCCGATGGGACTCCCCTTGTTGCGGATCCGAAGCATAAGGGCGAGGCTTCCACGGAAGCCAAGTCCTTTACTTATGAGGATCTGGAACGGGCCCTTGCTAAGCAAAAGGAGGAGCATGATGCTTCTCTTGAGGCCTTGGTCCAAATGAGATTAGCCACATTAACCACGATGCTTGCACCACTTTCGGGTGGTGCGGCCTCGAGGCCAACTGTGCCTACTCCTTCACTTGGCCAACAACCTCCTAGTAATGATCACTCCAATGTTTGATGGCTTTATGCAAGACCTCAGATAGAGAAACCAAAGTATAACCATCAAGGCAAACCTCCTTTACTTGATGACACTACCGATTTTGCTTTGTGGAGAGTTGCTATTCAGGATCATCTTTGATATGGAAATGATGAGATGTTGGACATCTTGGAGTATGGTTACCAAGTTGTTGACCCAAAGAATCTTACACCAAGAGAAACATATGACAAAAATCTCAACGACACCGCAACCATGTGCATAAGGAGAGGTATGACTGACAAGCAAAGGAGACCATACATACACATCACAAGTGCCAAGGAATTATGGGATAGCATTGTGAGGACCAAGACTAGTACCTCCACTCTCTGGCTTGCTCAATATGAAATTGCCAAGGGTCAATTGGAAAAAAATTGTATGGAGAAAGGTGAATCTCCCAAGCAGCTCCTTGAGCATCTAATGACTCTCACTGCTGATATTGAGTCATGTGATTGTGACAAGACACAAGATGGATTCAACTTGACTAAACGATTTCTTGTGGACAAGTTACTTCATGCTCTTGCTCTGTATCATCACCAAATGGTGTGGGACATAAGACAACATCATGGATTCAAGGAAATGACTCTGGATGACATCATATCCACTTGCCAACTATTTGAAGAATCAGAGGCAAATGCTACAAAACATCTTGCCATGCATGGTACCTCAAAATCAAAGATCAATATTGCTTTGAAGGCCAAGCATGTATGTGAGGAAGAGCAAAGTGAAGAAGAAGAAGAAGAAGAAGAAGAAGAAGAAGATGATGATGATGATGATGAAGATTGTGATGAGATTTACTCCGATGAGAGCCCTTCATATGAAGACATTGCCCTCTTTGTCAAGAAGTTTAGCGCGGGAAAGTTCAAGGGAATATTCCAGAAGAAGAAAGTGAGAAAATGATACAACTATGAAGAAACCAACCACTTATCCAATGATTGCCCTTATGAGAAGAGAGAAGATAAACCAAGGTTTCCCAAGACCTTTTTCAAGAAGAAATTTCCAAATCCTTTGAACTCCAAGCTCAAGAAGAGAGATGGGAAAGCAATGGTTGCTCATGAAGAATCTGATCCAGATAATGTTTTTGGTGTTGCCGGAGTAGCTCAAGATTCTCAAAACACATTGAGGCTAGTCAACAAGAGTGGTGATGTTGTCACCTACAAATATATGAAAGACTACAAGGGCAACGCTCACAAGTGCCTAATGGCAAAGGCCGTGGTAGAAGAAGGAGAGGACCAAAACTCTCCTGAAAAGGTCAAGGTAACCCCATGGTCAAACCCTCCTCTTTTCACTCCTTCTACTCCTGGTGATGAGTATCTTGATGCAGAGGATAATTATGATGATGATGATATAGATGATCATGTGCTTGCTAAACTAAATAAGTTCATGTGCTCCCTCAAAGGAAAGAAGCTCACTATGTTTCGTATGCTTATGGAGATGGTGAGTAAGCACACCATCACCATTAAGGAACTCAAAACCCTCGTCACTAAGGAAAAGGAAAATTATGAAATCCTTGAGCAAAATTCCAATATGAGGAAGCACGAAATGATGAAGTATGCTTAAAAATTGGTGCAAACATTGATGTTTATGCTAAAGAACTTGCCTCCTTGAAAAAGGCCAAGGACTCTTGCGAGGAGTTGATGAACGATAAAAGTAAGCTTGTGGAATATCATGCTTCTCTCTCTAAGGATTGTGAGCTTCTATCTGTGTCCCTCAAGACTAAGGAAGAGGATCTCACCCTCCTTACAAAGAGTTTTGATATGCTCAAACTTACTTATCTTGAAACTCTGGCCAAGGCTTAATCTTCACCTATTATCAATGTTGATGCTTGTACTACTAACTCTAGTGGTGACCTAGCATCTATTCTTGAGGAAACCCGCTTTCTAAAGGCACAACTCGAGAGAGGACTCATGAAATGTGATCAAGGACAAAAGAACCTTAATGAGGTATTGAGCCGACACAATGAGGTGGTTGCCAAGAAGGGCTTGGGTTTGACCCAAGCACAAGCAAGAAGAAAATATTCTCTCAAAAGTGCACCACACCTCTCAAGGAGACGTTTGTACAAGAAGGGCACAAGAAGAAGGGTAAGGGTGTGAGTGGGAAGGCCACTAGGGGCATGCCCACTCTCAACAAGTCAAAAGAATTCATGCCTCCATCCTATGTACTTTGCAAAACAAAGGATGGAGAAGTTTATGCTAAAATTTGTTGGTCCTCGTAATGCATTTCGGTTTTATGCTATTTGGATCCCTAAGACCCTTGTGACTAACTTGAGAGGTCCCATTGCAAAATGGGTGCCTCTAACCAAGTCATTGTGTGTAGGTTTCTTTCTCTGGTGGAGTCAAATGGGTGATCGATAGTGGATGCACCAATCATATTACCAGAGATAGCAAATTGCTTTTCAATTTCATGGAAGCTATTCAGCCATTTATGAGCATTATGTTTAGTGGAGGATCAAAAGGACATGTACTCGGGTTGGGAAAGGTGGCTATCACAAATAAAATGTCACTTGCGAATGGCATGCTTGTCCAATCCCTCAAATACCATTTGCTTTCCGTTCGTCAATTGGCTTCCGTTCGGCTATGATGCACTATTTGGACTAACGAATGTGAAAGTCTTTAAGAGAGATACTCTCGAAGTGGCCTTTGTTGGAGAGTTGGATGGCAACCTTTACACGGTTGGTTTCTCGAAAGAGAGCACATTTCATGCAACTTGTCTAATGGCCAAGGCCGACAAGGGGTGGCTATGGCATTGTCGGCTACCCCATGTCGGCATGAGAAATCTTCAAGATCTCTTAAAGGGTAATCACATCCTTGGACTAACCAATGTCTCTTTTGAGAAAGATCGTGTGTGTAGTGAATGCATAGCCGGAAAGCAACATCAATCAAAGCACCCACCCAAGAATATTGTATCTACCTCAAAGCCTTTGGAGTTACTTCATGTGGATCTTTTTGGGCCTCCTTCATGGGATGGTCTTGGTGGGAAAAAGTATGGACTTGTAATTGTTGATGATTACTCAAGATATACATGGGTGTTTTTCCTCAAGTACAAGGACGAGATGAAGATTACCTTCATTGATTTTGCTAAGCAAGCCCAACACAAGTTTGACAAAGAAATCTTGGCAATAAGAATCTTGGCAATAAGAAGTTTGACTCCGAGTTCAAGAACTACACCTTGGAAGAATTCCTTAGTGATGAAGGGATTGAGCATCAATATTCCGCACCCTACACGCCTCAACAAAATGGTGTAGCCGAGAGGAAGAACTAACCACATAGTTCCCCACCTATAAATAGTCTTCTTCTTCCCCACGAAGAAGGTGACGACTCCATTTCTCTCACCTCCATATTCAGACCTCGATTTCTTGGAGATCTCGCTCCTTAGCCACCCAAAGCTCTTGATCTTTTGAGGAGCAAAGGAGAAGTGCCTGATCTACACATTCACCAAAGCAAAAGTTGATCCCCCCTTGTTTTTGTGGTGCATCTTGTTACTCTTGGAGGTTGGAGACTCCTAGGCGGTAGGAGTACTCCAGCGAGGAATCATTCATTGTGATTATCCCCGAAAAGTTTGTGAGGGTTTGGAGATCATCCCAAGGTCTACCAGTAGTGGTTGAGAATCGACTTCATGGTGATATCTCAAAGAGAGAATATGGTGAGCCTTCGTGGCGTTGGTGTGACTTTGTGGTAACATCCACCTCTCTAAACAGTGACGTAGCTTCCCAACAAGGAAGTGAACATCGGCATACATCCCCATCTCTCGGAGTTGCGGTTATTCCTAACCCTAGTTCTCTACTTGTGGTTACTTGTCTCTTAGTCTTTACTTATCTCGTATTGTGCTTGCTTTCTCATATACTTGTGGTATCGGTTACCTTGCTTAGCTCTTAGTATCATATTTGCAATTGTTAGGCTCACTGTCATATTCCGCATTATTGTCTAAACTTACTAAGTAAGAATTAAAATTTGTAATTGTATCTATTCACCCTTCCTCTAGGTCCATCTCGATCCTTTCATCTAGGCTATTGTTTCTTCCTTAAAACGTGAAGGATTGGTCCCTATCCAACATAGGAATATGAAATCATTCCTACAAATCGAACGTCTTGAAAGGAAATTTTCCTACAAGATTCATATCCTTTAGCATTCCTACTTGACTAATGTTTTGCGTGCTTGCAATTTTTTTCTCATGAAATTCCATTCATGGAAGACGTGCCAAAAACAATCAGCACTCCAAAATTCTTACAAAAATAACACTTTTGAAGCATCGTTTTTCCCGCAACTTCTAGAGATGTCATTTCTTCAGGAAAATTTGTGAGCTCTCAAAACATTTGTCAATTTTGCCCCAAAAGAATTTATATTCTAATTTTTTGTTTTAATTTTGAATTTTATTGTTCGCCCGATCTCATTTGAGCTTGAGCTTAGAAACATCACATCTATGCAGGTCGATTTATTTGTGAAATCATTAGTTAAGGCGCACCCCTTGTGAAGGTCACTCCACATTCTGAGGCAAAAAGTGGCGCACTGCATGTGCGCCACTTGTTGCAACATGTGAGTTTTTCTTTTTGCGTAGACTCGTTTATACAACACATTTTATATTTTGCACTGTGCGTCCAAATCTTGAACCATTTTCATCGTTGGATTTCTCACGTCTTGAACTTCGAAACTAGATTTCATGTTAATTAATTTCGATAAACTTTACTTCACTAAACATCAAAAACACTGGAGCGGAAGCACAATAATTTTTTTTACCTTTTTTCCTTTACGAGTTGTGCTTCTCGTGGAAAAAAAGTGTTTTTTTGCCTTTCTATGAGGCAAGACTATGCTTCTCTCGGAAGAAAATCCGTGCCATATGAGTAACAAATCTGTGCTTCTTGATGAAGCAAAAAAACGCGTTTTCCCCTTTTCAAGAGGCATATATGTGCTTCTCGCAAAAGCAAATTCTGCCTTCATGAGAAGCAAATATGTGCTTTTCATGGAAACAAAAAAATAAATATTTTTCCCTTTTCGAGAGGTACAATTGTACTTCTAGCGGAAGTAAATCTGTGACCCCACGAGAAAAATATTTGTGCTTCTCATGAAAGAAAAAAGGTGTTTTTTTTCTTTCGAGAGGCATAATTGTGCTTCTCATGGAAGCATATATGTGCCTTGACGAGAAGGAAATTTATGCTTCTCGTGAAAGGAAAAAACACACTCTTTTTCTTTGCTTCTCGTGGAAGGAAATTTGTGCCTCGGCGAGAATCAAATCTGTGTTTCTCGTGGAAGCAAAAAAACATGTTTTTTTTCTGGAAGGAATTGTGTCTCCACGAGAGCAACTCTGTGTTTCTTGTCAAAGAAAAAAAAATCACGCAAAAAAGTTGAATTTTATTCTGCAAAACGGAGGGAAAACTGAAAAGTCGAAAACCTGCAGAAAAACCCATCTAAAACCCAGAAACGCGTACTCTTGCGGGGCTCTCACAAAGGGTACCCCTTGAATAGTTTTTTTTGGTAACCCCTTGACTAGTTGCTCTATTTGACCTATACTACGTCAAGTTGGAGGAGTGCCGCATAGGGCATGATCGTTGGCCAACAAGTCCTTTTTGTCCGTTGCCCGCTACAAGTGCTTTGTCTGTTCACAATTATTTCCATTTCCTTTTTTTTCGTTTCAATCGTTTTTCTCACAAAATGTGTGGATGTTAATGAAAATTATGTATTTCAAAATTTGATTTTTTTGAAATAATTGAACAGTTTTTGAATTTTGAGGGCATTTTTATAAACACACGTGCATTTCTTGAAATGCCAAACATTTTTTGACATTGATTTGTTATCTAAAACATGAACATTTTTTAAACATTCTGAATAATTTATGAAAATGCTCGATTTTTCTTGAATTCATGAAGAATTTTAAAAAATGGAAACAATTTTTGAAATTTTGAATAATCTTTGACGACATGAACCTTTTAAAATTCCCAAATGGTTTTTTTAATTTTTTATTTCTGTAATTACGAGAACATTTTTGAAATTCATGAGAGAAATTTGGAAATAATCAAAAAATATTTTGTGAAATGTTGATTAAAATGGGAACATCTTTGGAAATTCCAATTTTTGGGAAAACTTGACATTATTTAAAATTCCTGCACATTTCTAAGAGTCTAATTTTTAAAAGGCTTCCAAACATTTTAAAAATGGAAATTATTGAAAAAGAAAAGGAAAAACAAAGAGAATCGGTAAAAAAAAACACATCCAAAAACAGAAGAAAACTGGAGTTGAACCTGTCAGGAACCTTCTAGAATGCTTCTAAAACCAGGATGTGTATAGGGCTAAAATGGGGCAACCCAGCTATATCCACAATTTTGTATTCCAGGTCGACAGTTTTCCACAATCCTATTTGCCTGTTTGTCAAACCTGTACCACCAACTCACTACATCGCTAGAGCCCAATTATGCATTTTTTAGTCTATATTTTGTCTTTTACCACTTTTTTTTCGAGTGTTTCAGATTTATTTTTATTTGTACATTTTTATAATTGAAAGTCGAGGACTTTTTTAAAATTCGTATTTTTTTTGAAATTGTTTGTGAACTTGTGAACACATTCTTAATTCATGAACATATTTGGAATTTTAGGAATAATTTTGAAATTGAGGAATATTTCGAAAAAACATATAAATAAATAAATTTCATGAATTTTTTTGACTTAATGAATATTTTGTAAAATCTGGAATATTTCTATAGTTCATTTTTTTAATCAGAACAAAACTAAAATACAAAATTATTTTTAAGTTATAGGAAGATTTTTTGTAGTTCAGGAATATTATTTGAAATCATTTGATTTATTTATGAAATTTGAAAAGTATTTTAACGCAAGGCCGACTGAAATAAAAAATATGGATGACAAAACCGTTCAAAAAAGTCATCAATATGGCCAGGTTGATTATGGGCAGTGCACACTGGGATGGCCCGTTTAGCGTCTGCACGAATGAGGGGGTGCACGATTGGCGCTTACCCAACGTATACGCCCCGCTAGAGCTATGTCTCGGTTATAGCGAGACGGTATCTGCTCTCACCTGTAGGGATTTCGCTCTTTGCATACGATCTTTGAGGGTTTATGTTGCCAAAAAGAGAATAACCGCCTGCGGGTAGAATCAACGGAGGCATTGTGTCGAGTATTAACGACCCATGCTACAGCAAGCGGAATTGTCATGTTATGTAACGTAGTTGCCATACATGCTTCCAGTAATTGCTGCTACCTCTGGCGGGTGTCATGCTACTCCCAGGATCATTTCCTAGGGATTGTGTATGGGAGCGAATGATTGCATTCTTCCTTTAGAGGGTGCATGTGAGAACTGTGTGCCTCATGGCAATTGCCACATGTCACCGCTTTAAGATTCATACATGGAAGTAGACGCATCGCACAGTGTTTTCTAGAATAATCACTCTGAGGCAACATCAGCTCTACTAGCTAAGTGCCCATGTGTTGCAACGGGGATACAAATTCTAGTGGTTGGACACACAAATTTCAGTTGTTCAGCATCAACCGTGTCAAACATATACTTATGGTCCTCATGCATATACAATAACTACACCCCC
>NC_041385.1:651657426-651658742 GCF_002162155.2 Triticum dicoccoides
CAACAGTAATTGTGCACCTGTTAATACCACTCAATTACAAATATTGGAAGCAAAAGAAATCAGAAATCGTAACATAAAATGTTTGCCCACACCAATTGCAGCTATTTCATGTTGGAAATTTAATTTTCTACGAGAAGGATTTAACTTGAGCAATTATAGCTTGTCTTATTAAATTCGAAGAGCTGTGCTATTGCATACTTGTCAATCAAGCAAACATTGTATTTGCCAAATACAAAATTACAGGATTAGTGTCCAAGAGAACAACATCAACTTGTAAGAATGGACCTACACACTTTGTTATCTTCAGTCTGTAAAATCGCTCCTATGCCACTTGGAGATTCAGAGATAGATCACATTCCAAGTGTCAGGTCCTTAATATAATTCTCAAGAATACATGCGAAGTTTGAAGCATTTCATAAGACAAGATGACTCTGGTGATTCTAGAAAGTTACTTGAGCAAATTAAAAAAAGTATTGAATAGTTCCTCAGGAAAATTGTAACTTGTCGATGATTCTCATGAGTAGCAAAGTTGGCTAGAACTTAGAAAATATTGCCTTTGACTATAAGGCCTCCTTTTACTAACCAAAATTGCATCCTATATGAGGTAAAATGTAGCTAGGTATTTATGAACTGAGACAGCTACGTGCAGCAAGAGAAAGCGAAGATCTAACAAAACACAAATTTAATTAGTTATTGCTCTTGTACTATGCTCCATACAGGAAGTATTACGCCACCCAAACTATTAAAGTAACTTCGGAATCTAGGCAACTTAATCCCATTAATATAGAATATTGAAACAAACAACGTGGTGAACAACTGACGAGTATAGTGTCACCATTCAGTCATTCAATATATATAGATAATAAAGAGCTATAGCCTGCAATTACGCTCAGGTTCAGCTGCACTATGACATGATAAGACCATATGCTTATGTGATTCTTGGAAGGTTATTCAGTAAATAAAATATCAATGATATCAGATGAAAACACTACCGCCAGAAACAACCTGCCATGACTTAGCATCAGTTCTGGCAAAACTGCAATGAAAATTGTTCCACCAAGTAGTTGTACAGGTGTGACAGTACTATTGCTATACCTTCTTGATCCATGGAACTTTAATATGTTTTGGACCGCTGCTTGGGGCTGCCGAGTGTGACGAGTTCTCCTCGCGTCATGAGGCTATACCTAGGTACGCGCGATTCACCCAATCCACCGCGACCTCGATCTAATCCGGCATTGGCAGGAGACTATAGGAAGGTCCTTTAGAAGGTTACTGTTGCCTTGACAACCGTCGGCTGACTCGGATCTTCCCTGCCG
>NC_041385.1:651659107-651686009 GCF_002162155.2 Triticum dicoccoides
GGTAACCGGATCGGCACCATGTACGAGCCCAGCGGCGGCGGGCCCTGGGAGGCCAGGAGCTGAGGCCGACGCCCTCCTCAACGTCGAAGTCAAAGTAGCTCCGGCCGGCTGCTTCGAATCCTTTTGTCGCCGGCTTCGGCGGCCTCGCTCCGTCGTAGGTGGCAGGTTCTGGACGGGAACCGAGCGCGGGGGTGGGGGGTGGGGGGCGACGCCGGATTCGGCGGCGACCAGATCGGAAGGGGAAGAGGTGGGTTCGGGAGCGATAGAGATAGATCGCGTTTGACTGACCTACAATTTTTTTTTCCACCGGAAAACCAACTTGGGAAGAGAACGCGATGGGTGGAGGGATTGACGAATCGGGCGACGTCAGGGGAAGACGGAACCTTACGTTTTTTTAAAGTAGTAGAGAAGTAGAGATGAAAATTTCAAAACTCAAAAGTTCATAATGAGATTTTTAAACCCTAGCTTATGTCAGTGTACTTTCTAATTTCTTTGCAAAATTATGAAAACACTAGCTTATATCAAGACCATTTCAAAATTATCAAGATCAAGATGCATATATGCACTTCATAATTAACTTTTCTTAGCTTAATATTTTTTTGTGAGAAAACTTACTAGTAACTCCTTAGGGTGAACCGATCACCACCAACTTTGAACTTAAAAAAAGGTGAACTAAGTGTAGCTCAGATGATTAGATTAATACCTTGTAATGGGACCAACCCATCAGAATTTTAGTCCTAGACATAGCATCAGTGCTCATATTTTTTCGATTTATTTCAGTCTTTTCAGTGATGTTCCCTCATTGGGAGGAGCCGTTCTCGTCGACTACAACGCGCCTTTGTTGATTTTGTCAATTAAGATGTCGTGTTGGCTCAGTATTCTAGAGGTGCTCATAGGATAGGGTGTGCATGTGTGGGTTCATACGAGTGATTGTATGTTGTTTTCGTAAAGGAGGATAACCCCCGGCCTTTGCATCGAGAATTGCACATAACCATCTTTATTATATTATATAACAGAGTCTGGCAAAACAAATACATGGGTTAAATCAAAGCCACCTTTCTGGTGATTTATGTCGCTACACGCCTACACCTACTAGTTTGATGATGTGCCTTTACCACACAACGCACACCATATGATCCGGTGGCCTCAACCAGTCATCCAGTGGCGAGCCAAGAGCACCAACTCGTCTAGCATACACTCAGCATGCACTGCATGCGCACACTCCAGAATTTGCCGGTGTCTCCTTCCACCGCCGCAACTTCAGGAGAAATCAACGCATTAACCTTGCCAGGCCCAACTATCGTCGACGCCACCATGACGCCAACAACGCCACCACCCTGAACGTGTCCGTCAACACACGTCCGACACCGAGACCATGTCGCGCCACGCTACAAAGGCCCGTCGTGGCCGACGGGGTAAATGCCACACCGCACCACCTCCTGATCCAGATCACCACCAATGCCAACCCAACGGTTACCACTAGCCAACAATCTCCCAAGGCAGCGCCTTCAAGAAGGGAATAACGAAGTTAGGGTTTCACCCGAAAGCAAAATGGCGTGGTGAAGGTAAGAGCAGATTTGACGAACTTCTCCATGGAGAAAATACGGCGCCCACGGGCGTCGCCGCCGTCGTGGTCGACCAGTAGGAATTTCTCCCAATCTAAATCCCCACCTGTAGCTCCAACCGCATCGAGGACCGGCAAGTCTCACGATCCAGATTCGTATGAAGGAGCACACCGCCGTCTCCTGGCCCATCATTCCCGGCGGAGGAGATGCCACTGCCGCCATGACTGGAACCGCCGCACCGGGGCCTTGCGTCGTAGATCACACCTCAGCCAAGTCCGTCGTCCCCACGTTGTCACCGGAATGAAGTCGCGCCATTGGGAGGAGGAGCCACCGGAGGAAGATCTGTGCCACCGTGTACAACACCTCCAGGCAGCCATGCCACGACAACGGGACATGAGATCCCCACGGTCCCCTTCACCGGCAACACACGTGCTTTCACTAGTAGAAAACAGGGCATACATTCGGGCCATATTGTTGGAAATATGCCCTAGAGGCAATAATAAAAGTATTATTATATTTCATTGTTCATGATAATTGTCTTTTATTCATGCTATAACTGTATTATCCGGAAATCGTAATACACGTGTGAATACTTAGACCACACTATGTCCCTGGTAAGCCTCTAGTTGACCAGCTCGTTGTGATCAGCAGATAGTCATGGTTTCCTGACTATGGACATTGGATGTCGTTGATAACGGGATCACATCATTAGGAGAATGATGTGATGGACAAGACCCAATCCTAAGCATAGCATAAAAGATCGTGTAGTTCGTTTTGCTAGAGCTTTGCAAGTGTCAAGTATCTCTTCCTTCGACCATGAGATCGTGTAACTCCCGGATACCGTAAGAGTGCCTTGGGTGTATCAAACATCACAACGTAACTGGGTGACTATAAAGGTGCATTACAAGTATCTCCGAAAGTAGCTGTTGGGTTGACACGGATCGAGACTGGGATTTGTCACTCCGTATGACGGAGAGGTATCTCTGGGCCCACTCGGTAATGCATCATCATATTGAGCTCAATGTGACCAAGGTGTTGGACACGGGATCATGCATTACGGTACGAGTAAAGTGACTTGCCGGTAACGAGACTGAACAAGGTATTGGGATACCGACGATCGAGTCTCGGGCAAGTAACGTACCGATTGACAAAGGGAATTGCATACAGGGTTTGATCGAATCCTCGACATAGTGGTTCATCCGATGACAACATCGAGGAGCATGTGGGAGCCATCATGGGTATCCAGATCCCGCTGATGGTTATTGACTGAGAGCGTCTCGGTCATGTCTGCATGTCTCCCGAACCCGTAGGGTCTACACACTTAAGGTTCGGTGACGCTAGGGTTATGAAGATATGGATATGCAGAAACCCGAATGTTGTTCGGAGTCCCGATGAGATCCCGGACGTCACGAGGAGTTCCGGAATGGTCCGGAGGTAAAGAATTATATATAGGAAGTGCTATTTCGGGCATCGGGACAAGTTTCGGGGTTATCGGTATTGTATAGGGACCACCGGAAGGGTCCCGGGGGTCCACCGGGTGGGGCCACCTGTCCCGGGGGGCCACATGGGCTGTAGGGGGTGCGCCTTGGCCATCATGGGCCAAGGGCACCAGCCCCTATAGGCCCATGCGCCTAGGGTTTCCCCCTAGGAGGAGTCCTAGTGGTGGAAGGCACCCCTAGGTGCCTTGGGGGGAGGGAAACCTCCCCTAGGCCGCCCCCCTCCCCTAGTAGATCTCATCTACTAGGGCCGGCGCCCCCCCTGGCACCCCTATATATAGTGGGGGAGAGGAGGGACTTCACACACCAGCCCCTGGCGCCTCCACCTCCCCCCGTTACGTCTCTCCCTCGTAGTCTCGGCGAAGCCCTGCTGCTGTGACGCCCTGCATCCACCACCACGCCGTCGTGCTGCTGGATCTTCATCAACCTCTCCTTCCCCCTTGCTGGATCAAGAAGGAGGAGACGTCTCCCGTCCCGTACGTGTGTTGAACGCGGAGGTGCCGTCCGTTCGGCGCTGGTCATCGGTGATTTGGATCACGTCGAGTACGACTACATCATCACCTTGCAAGCTTCCGCACGCGATCTACAAGTGGTATGTAGATGCAAACTCTCTCCCTAGACTCGTTGCTTAGATGAACTCATAGATGGATCTTGGTGAAACCGTAGGAAAATTTTAATTTTCTGCAACGTTCCCCAACAGTGGCATCATGAGCTAGGTCTATGCGTAGTTCTCTTTGCACGAGTAGAACACAACTTTGTTGTGGGCGTGGATTTTGTCATCTTACTTGCCTCTACTAGTCTTTTCTTGCTCAACGGTATTGTGGGATGAAGCGGCCCGGACCAACCTTACACGTACACTTACGTGAGACCGGTTCCACCGACTGACATGCACTAGTTGCATAAGGTGGCTGGCGGGTGTCTGTCTCTCCCACCTTAGTTGGAGCGGAATCGATGAACAGGGCCCTTATGAAGGGTAAATAGAAGTTGACAAAATCACGTTGTGGTGATTCGTAGGTAAGAAAACGTTCTTGCTAGAACCCAATTGCAGCCACGTAAAAGATGCAACAACAATTAGAGGACGTCTAACTTGTTTTTGCAGCGATTGATCATGTGATGTGATATGGCCAGAAGTTGTGATGAATGATGAACTGTGATGTATGAGATCATGTTCTTTGTAATAGGATTCACGACTTGCATGTCGATGAGTATGACAACCGGCAGGAGCCATAGGAGTTGTCTTTATTTTTTGTATGACCTGCGTGTCATTGAATAACGCCATGTAAACTACTTTACTTTATTGCTAAATGTTAGTCATAGAAGTAGAAGTAGTCGTTGGCGTGACAACTTCATGAAGACACGATGATGGAGATCATGGTGTCAAGCCGGTGACAAGATGATCATGGAGCCCCGAAGATGAAGATCAATGGAGCTATATGATATTGGCCATATCATGTCACAACTATATAATTGCATGTGATGTTTATTATGTATTATGCATCTTGTTTACTTAGGACGACGGTAGTAAATAAGATGATCCCTTATAAAATTTCAAGAAGTGTTCTCCCCTAACTGTGCACCGTTGCTACAGTTCGTCGTTTCTAAGCACCACGTGATGATCGGGTGTGATGGATTCTTACGTTCACATACAACGGGTGTAAGACAGTTTTACACAGCGAAAACACTTAGGGTTAACTTGACGAGCCTAGCATGTGCAGACATGGCCTCGGAACACGGAGACCGAAAGGTCGAACACGAGTCGTATGGAAGATACGATCAACATGAAAATGTTCATCGACGATGACTAGTCCGTCTCACGTGATGATCGGACACGGGCTAGTCGACTCGGATCGTGTAACACTTAGATGACTAAAGGGATGTCTAATCTAAGTGGGAGTTCATAATTTGATTAGAACTTTATTATCATGAACTTAGTCTAAAACCTTTGCAAATATGTCTTGTAGATCAATGGCCAATGCTAATGTCAACATGAACTTCAACGCGTTCCTAGAGAAAACCAAGCTGAAAGATGATGGCAGCAACTATACGGACTGGGTCCGGAACCTGAGGATCATCCTCATAGCTGCCAGGAAACAATATGTCCTAGAAGGACCGCTAGGTGACGCTCCCGTCCCAGAGAACCAAGACATTATGAATGCTTGGCAGTCTCGCGCTGATGATTACTCCCTCGTTCAGTGCGGCATGCTTTACAGCTTAGAACCGGGGCTCCAAAAGCGTTTTGAGCATCACGGAGCATATGAGATGTTCGAAGAGCTGAAACTAGTTTTTCAAGCTCATGCCCGGGTCGAGAGATATGATGTCTCCGACAAGTTCTACAGTTGTAAGATGGAGGAGAACAGTTCTGTCAGTGAGCACATCCTGAAGATGTCTAGGTTGCACAACCGTATGACCCAGCTGAACATTAACCTCCCAGATGAGGCGGTCATTGACAGAATCCTCCAGTCGCTCCCACCAAGCTACAACAGCTTTGTGATGAACTACAACATGCAGGGAATGGAAAAGACCATTCCTGAAGTGTTCTCGATGCTGAAGTCAGCAGAGGCTGAAATCAAGAAAGAACATCAAGTGTTGATGGTCAATAAGACCACTAAGTTCAAGAAGGGCAAGGGTAAGAAGAACTTCAAGAAGGACGGCAAAGATGTTGCCGCGCCTGGTAAGCCAGTTACCGGGAAGAAGTCAAAGAATGGACCCAAGCCTGAGACTGAGTGCTTTTATTGCAAGGGGAAGGGTCACTGGAAGCGGAACTGCCCCAAATACTTAGCGGATAAGAAGGCCGGCAACACCAAAGGTATATTTGATATACATGTGATTGATGTGTACCTTACCAGTACTCGTAGTAACTCTTGGGTATTTGATACCGGTGCCGTTGCTCAAATTTGTAACTCACAGCAGGAGCTGCGGAATAAACGGAGACTGGCGAAGGACGAGGTGACGATGCGCGTCGGGAATGGTTCCAGAGTCGATGTGATCGCCGTCGGCACGCTGCCTCTACATTTACCTACGGGATTAGTTTTGAACCTTAATAATTGTTATTTAGTGCCAAGTTTGAGCATGAACATTGTATCTGGATCTCGTTTAATACGAGATGGCTACTCATTTAAGTCTGAGAATAATGGTTGTTCGATTTATATGAGAGATATGTTTTATGGTCATGCTCCGATGGTCAATGGTTTATTCTTAATGAATCTCGAGCGTAATATTACACATGTTCATAGTGTAGATGCCAAAAGATTTAAAGTTGATAACGATAGTCCCACATACTTGTGGCACTGCCGCCTTGGTCACATTGGTGTCAAGCGCATGAAGAAGCTCCATGCCGATGGACTTTTAGAGTCTCTTGATTATGAATCGTTTGACACGTGCGAACCATGCCTCTTGGGCAAAATGACCAAGACTCCGTTCTCCGGAACAATGGAGCGAGCAACCAACTTGTTGGAAATCATACATACCGATGTGTGCGGTCCAATGAGCATTGAGGCTCGCGGAGGATATCGTTATGTTCTCACTCTCACAGATGATTTGAGTAGATATGGGTATGTCTACTTAATGAAACACAAGTCTGAGACCTTTGAAAAGTTCAAGGAATTTCAGAATGAGGTGGAGAATCAACGTGACCGAAAGATAAAATTCTTACGATCAGATCATGGAGGAGAATACTTAAGTCACGAATTTGGTACACACTTAAAGAAATGTGGAATCGTTTCACAGCTCACGCCGCCTGGAACACCTCAGCGAAACGGTGTGTCCGAACGTCGTAATCACACTCTATTGGATATGGTGCGGTCTATGATGTCTCTTACCGATTTACCGCTATCATTTTGGGAATACGCTCTAGAGACAGCTACATTCACTTTAAATAGGGCACCGTCTAAATCCGTTGAGACGACACAGTATGAATTATGGTTTGGAAAGAAACCTAAGTTGTCGTTTCTAAAAGTTTGGGGATGCGAAGCTTATGTCAAGAAACTTCAACCTGAAAAGCTCGAACCCAAGTCGGAAAAATGCGTATTCATAGGATACCCTAAGGAAACTGTAGGGTACACCTTCTACTTAAGATCCGAAGGCAAGATCTTTGTTGCCAAGAACGGATGCTTTCTGGAAAAAGAGTTTCTCTCGAAAGAAGTAAGTGGGAGGAAAGTAGAACTCGATGAAGTACTACCTCTTGAGCGGGATAGTGACGCAGCACAGGAAACCGTTCCTGTGATGCCCACACCAACTGAAGAGGAAAACCATGATAATGATCAAGGTACTTCGGATCAAGTTACTGCTGAACTTCGTAGGTCCACAAGGACACGTTCCGCACCAGAGTGGTACGGCAACCCTGTCCTGGAAATCATGTTGTTAGACAACAATGAACCTTCGAACTATGAAGAAGCAATGGCGGGCCCGGATTCCAATAAATGGCTTGAAGCCATGAAATCCGAGATAGAATCCATGTATGAAAACAAAGTATGGACTTTGACAGACTTGCCCGATGATCGGCGAGCGATAGAAAACAAATGGATCTTTAAGAAGAAGACAGACGCGGATGGTAATGTTACCATCTATAAAGCTCGACTTGTCGCTAAGGGTTATCGACAGGTTCAAGGGATTGACTACGACGAGACATTCTCTCCCGTAGCGAAGCTAAAGTCCGTCCGAATCATGTTAGCAATTGCCGCATACTATGATTATGAGATATGGCAGATGGACGTCAAAACAGCATTCCTTAACGGGCATCTTAAGGAAGAACTGTATATGATGCAGCCGGAAGGTTTTGTCGATCCTCGGAACGCTGACAAAGTATGCAAGCTCCAGCGATCCATTTATGGACTGGTGCAAGCATCTCGGAGTTGGAACATTCGCTTTGATGAGATGATCAAAGCGTTTGGGTTTATGCAGACTTATGGAGAAGCCTGCGTTTACAAGAAAGTGAGTGGGAGCTCTGTAGCATTTCTCATATTATATGTAGATGACATACTCCTGATGGGAAATAATATAGAATTTCTGGACAGCATTAAGGCCTACTTGAATAAGTGTTTTTCAATGAAGGACCTTGGAGAAGCTGCTTACATATTAGGCATCAAGATCTATAGAGATAGATCGAGACGCCTCATAGGTCTTTCACAAAGCACATACCTTGATAAGATTTTGAAGAGATTCAGAATGGATCAGTCCAAGAAGGGGTTCTTGCCTATGTTACAAGGTATGAGACTGAGCTCAGCTCAGTCACCGACCACGGCAAAAGATAAAGAAGAGATGAGTGTCATCCCCTATGCTTCAGCCATAGGATCTATTATGTATGCCATGCTGTGTACCAGACCCGATGTAAACCTTGCCGTAAGTTTGGTAGCAAGATACCAAAGTAATCCCGGCAAGGAACACTGGACAGCGGTCAAGAATATCCTGAAGTACCTGAAAAGGACGAAGGACATGTTTCTCGTTTATGGAGGAGACGAAGAGCTTGTCGTAAAGGGTTACGTCGACGCTAGCTTCGACTCAGATCTGGATGACTCTAAGTCACAAACCGGATACGAGTATATGTTGAATGGTGGAGCAGTAAGCTGGTGCAGCTGCAAGCAGAGCGTCGTGGCGGGATCTACGTGTGAAGCGGAGTACATGGCAGCCTCGGAGGCAGCACATGAAGCGATTTGGGTGAAGGAGTTCATCACCGACCTAGGAGTCATACCCAATGCGTCGGGGCCGATCAAACTCTTCTGTGACAACACTGGAGCTATTGCCCTCGCCAAGGAGCCCAGGTTTCACAAGAAGACCAGGCACATCAAGCGTCGTTTCAACTCCATCCGTGAAAATGTTCAAGATGGAGACATAGAGATTTGCAAAGTGCACACGGATCTGAATGTCGCAGATCCGCTGACTAAACCTCTCTCGCGTGCAAAACATGATCAACACCAGAACTCTATGGGTGTTCGATTCATCACAATGTAACTAGATTGGTGACTCTAGTGCAAGTGGGAGACTGTTGGAAATATGCCCTAGAGGCAATAATAAAAGTATTATTATATTTCAATGTTCATGATAAATATCTTTTATTCATGCTATAACTGTATTATCCGGAAATCGTAATACACGTGTGAATACTTAGACCACAATATGTCCCTGGTAAACCTCTAGTTGACCAGCTCGTTGTGATCAACAGATAGTCATGGTTTCCTGACTATGGACATTGGATGTCGTTGATAACGGGATCACATCATTAGGAGAATGATGTGATGGACAAGACCCAATCCTAAGCATAGCATAAAAGATCGTGTAGTTCGTTTTGCTAGAGCTTTGCCAATGTCAAGTATCTCTTCCTTCGACCATGAGATCGTGTAACTCCCGGATACCGTAAGAGTGCCTTGGGTGTATCAAACGTCACAACGTAACTAGGTGACTATAAAGGTGCATTACAGGTATCTCCGAAAGTAGCTGTTGGGTTGACACGGATCGAGACTGGGATTTGTCACTCCGTATGACGGAGAGGTATCTCTGGGCCCACTCGGTAATGCATCATCATAATGAGCTCAATGTGACCAAGGTGTTGGACACGGGATCATGCATTACGGTATGAGTAAAGTGACTTGCCGGTAACGAGACTGAACAAGGTATTGGGATACCGACGATCGAGTCTCGGGCAAGTAACGTACCGATTGACAAAGGGAATTGCATACAGGGTTTGATCGAATCCTCGACATAGTGGTTCATCCGATGACAACATCGAGGAGCATGTGGGAGCCATCATGGGTATCCAGATCCCGCTGATGGTTATTGACTGAGAGCGTCTCGGTCATGTCTGCATGTCTCCCGAACCCGTAGGGTCTACACACTTAAGGTTCAGTGACACTAGGGTTATGAAGATATGTATATGCAGAAACCCGAATGTTGTTCGGAGTCCCGGATGAGATCCCGGACGTCATGAGGAGTTCCGGAATGGTCCGGAGGTAAAGAATTATATATAGGAAGTGCTGTTTCGGGCATCGGGACAAGTTTCGGGGTTATCGGTATTGTACCGGGACCACCGGAAGGGTCCCGGGGGTCCACCGGGTGGGGCCACCTGTCCCGGGGGGCCACATGGGCTGTAGGGGGTGCGCCTTGGCCATCATGGGCCAAGGGCACCAGCCCCTATAGGCCCATGCGCCTAGGGTTTCCCCCTAGGAGGAGTCCTAGTGGTGGAAGGCACCCCTAGGTGCCTTGGGGGGGAGGGAAACCTCCCCTAGGCCGCCGCCCCCCTAGTAGATCTCATCTACTAGGGCCGGCGCCCCCCCCTTGGCACCCCTATATATAGTGGGGGAGAGGAGGGACTTCACACACCAGCCCCTGGCGCCTCCACCTCCCCCCGTTACGTCTCTCCCTCGTAGTCTCGGCGAAGCCCTGCTGCTGTGACGCCCTGCATCCACCACCACGCCGTCGTGCTGCTGGATCTTCATCAACCTCTCCTTCCCCCTTGCTGGATCAAGAAGGAGGAGACGTCTCCCGTCCCGTACGTGTGTTGAACGCGGAGGTGCCGTCCGTTCGGCGCTGGTCATCGGTGATTTGGATCACGTCGAGTACGACTACATCATCACCTTGCAAGCTTCCGCACGCGATCTACAAGTGGTATGTAGATGCAAACTCTCTCCCTAGACTCGTTGCTTAGATGAACTCATAGATGGATCTTGGTGAAACCGTAGGAAAATTTTTAATTTTCTGCAACGTTCCCCAACACATATAAGCCCATTAGTCCCGGTTCAGTCACAAACCGGGACTAATGTGAGCATTGGTCCCGGTTTGTGCGGCTAAAGGCATTAGTCCCGGTTCAAATGAGCCCTTTAGTCCCGGTTTGAGACACGAACCGGAACTAAAGGACCCTTTAGTCCCGGTTCGTGTCTCAAACAGTCTTTAGTCCCGGTTCGTGTCTCAAACAGTCTTTAGTCCCGGTTTGAGATTCGAACCGGGACTAAAGGGCCCTTTAGTTTCGGTTCGTGTCTCAAACCGGGACTAAAGGTCTCATTTTCAAACTCTACCCCCCCTCCCCGCCCTGTGGATCGCCTTTTCAACTTTGTAAAAAGCAAAAGAAAATGATAAAAACTTCAAAAATTAAAATCCTTCAAGATGTAGTTATGTCACTACATCTATTAGTTAGGAAAATTAAAAAACTTAAATTTGGACGTGTTTTGCAAAAAAAAATGTTATGAAAAAGTAAAACGGCCATATCTTTTGCATACGATGTCGAAAAAAGCATATATATCAAAAAAAAAAACAGCACGAAAATCCACATCCGATTTTGACACCCTACGGCCTGTTTGCAAATTTTTAGAATCCTCAAATTCTAAAAGAAAAAAATGTTATGCTCAAATTTCAGTTTTTTTTAATTTTGGTCAAATCTGGTCAAACTATGGTCAAACTACTTATTCAAGAAGTATTAGTGGTACTAAATAATTATTCAAGAATATTAGTGTTACTAAATAATTATTAGTATTTTGAATTTTGGTCAAATCTGGTCAAACTATGGTCAAACTACTTATTCAAAAAATATTAGTGTTACTAAATAATTATTGTTTTTTAGAATAATAGTTTCAAACTCAAACAGTGAAACGTGTGACTTCATGCTCAAGCTAAACTCCTGAGGGTTAATAGAATTGACATCTTACTATTGTCAGGAAAACAATAAGTGCAGACTTGGAAACGAGGGGGAATAGAATCTGAAAGTTAAGCGTGCTCAGACTTGGAAACGAGGATGAGTGACCGGTCAGGAAGTTAGATGATTTGGAATGATGAGGAGCGATTAGAGATTAAAGGTTAAATTGAGTAGTGATGAGTGATGATTAGAGATTAAATTGAATAATTCAGAAATTTGAAGATCGAAAAAAAATCAAAAAATAAAATTTCGTAAAATTGCCTTTAGTCCCGGTTGGTGTTACCAACCGAGACTAAAGGTGAAGCTGTAGACAGCGGCCACGTGGAGGGGATTTAGTCCCGGTTCGTATAAGAACCGGAACTAAGGGAGGGGGGCCTTTATTAACGACCCTTTAGTCCTGGTTCCAGAACCGGGACTAAAGGCGCTCACGAACCGAAACGAATGGGGCTTTTCTACTAGTGTTTCCCAGCGTGTGGCGGCAGCGGCTAGGGTTAGCGCCCCCGGTCGCCCTGTAGGAGACAACATGAGGAGCAGCCGGTGACCGTATGCGGGCATCCTGTCTGCGATTGTATTGTGTTAAAAAATGAAAAATAAAGATTAATACATTTTTGGACTTTTCATCTCCCATTTTCTCATCGGTTGGTAAGATATTTTACATGAAGCTACCTTGTCAGAATTTGGAATTGGTCTTCGGCCTTACTATGCAACCTTACCAATGCCACTCGTTTGCTATCTGCCCTGCAAGAAATTCCGAGCTTCTAAAGTATGGAAGGTTCTAGAAACGATGCCTCACTGACGCTAGTACCAGCAGATATCACAAGAGTGTGAACAGGGGAGACGCTTCAGAATACACACGGGTTGCACACTTCCACATCGAACTTGGACAGCCAACGAGGATAGAAGCGAGATGTAAGCGGTAAGGTGATTGGCGCGCTGCAGGGCCTCACCTCACGGGTGGCGTTTTACCGCGCGGAGGATAACTGCAGGGATACGGTTACGACATGGAAGGAAACCAGCGGTGGCGCTGCGTCGCTGGGGATTTCTCACCGACGGTGTCCCTGTCGGGCCGGACGGCAGTGGAGAGTGGAGACTACTCGGACCTGTGGCACTTGAAAAGCCAACTGATAGCGCCATCAAAAAGATCTTGACTCTTCTCGCATCAGTTACACGGTCAGGTTATTGAGTACATTCCTTGATCTGCGCAGCCACGCGGTACGGGGCATTCTGATGAATTTGTTGGCACCTCACGTTTGTGGGTGGTACGTACTTTGCACACGGGTGTTCGGAATTCAGGACTGGCTAAATGATTAGTCTCTGCTGCTTGCAATACAGTAAAGCAGGATGACTTGTGGGGACACTGCTGGAAATTTGCCATTTGTACAAGACAAAGGATGCGGCGTGATTGGTTGGTGAGTTGGTGACCATTGCCTCTCGAGATGCCGCCACGGAAAATATCTGAGGTGTACTGAGGCTTCACGTACGTGCGCATGTGCTAGCTGCTGAATTCAGGTCCACCGTCTGCCGAGGAAACCAGTGTTAGGGAACGTGCTTATGCAGCTCCACTGTCTTTGCAGAAATATGGTTAGTGAGCACGACCGAAGAAACTATAAAACTACCGGTAACCCTCTACCTTCAATCAGTGTCAAATTAATCATCAAGCAGGTTCCTAATCTCTACCTGATTTCTTTAACCGGGCGTACCCCTTTCCATTACAAGAACGGAAATACATTAGTTCCAGATACAACCAGGAAGAAAGGAAAGTGGGTAGCGAGTTCAAAGCACTGCCAGGAAACCCGATACTCGCCCGCCATCGAGTCCTAATCATCCACCTCATGCATGTTTCCATGAAAAATACTGAGGAGGTCCATGTAAAACAGCTACCTGTCTACTCGATTGAATCACATCGAAGTTCACCATAAACCCCAAACCCTAAGTACTAGTAAAAGCTTGACATGTTTCTGGTCGAAATAACGCCAACGATGCCACTGGAAATTCAGTACTAGTCTACGTACACGTGAGAAGCGACAAGTAACCTACTATACTGTTGGTCATGCCTTAGAGCGACACTGCTGTCGTTTAACAAAGCATGGCTACCTAACGTGAACCGGTCATGGACTCACCACGCTGGACGTCGCCATCGCGGGAGAGAAAAATCTTGGGCTGAACGGAGGAGAAACGCGGGTACTACGGTCCATGTCGCGAGATACATGTGCTGATATCTAGCCAGTTGATCGAGGTTTGTTCAATCGTTCTCGTTTTGCATCTGAGATGTAGTCGCTCTGCGGCTCTATAACATCTGTCTCCTAGGTTTCAGGATACCTGTCGAGGGTTGCTGAAACTAAGAGCATGATTGGTTCGATGCCAATATTTGGCAAATGCCAAATGTTGGCAACAGTGTTTGGTTGGCTACCAACTTTTCTTCTCAACCTCATAAAAAGTTGCCAACATTTGGCAACTTTTGATTTTGCCAAATGTTGGCTTGCCAAATATTGGCAATGCCAATTGTTGGCATCAAACCAATTTAATCCTAAGTTACTAAAAGGGAATGAACTGCAAAGCAAAGCAGTATCCGTTATTCCGTTTAGTAAAAGATGCATTGGGGTCGATGAGCATTCAAATCAGTATTTCTTAACTGAAGGACATTTAAGCTGCAAGAAGCCTGGAATTGACAGATTTTGATTCGGCGGGAAGGCGGCAAGTGGATCCTTGGAGATTTCCTTGGTGTCTACCAGGCCGATGCTATTTCACTGTCTAGTGTAACTGCCAAAAAGAGTGGGGCAGGATGGCAAGAATCAAAATCTGTAGAAGCCTCTCAAGCCACATATTATCACAATGCGTGATCTGTAGGTTGAATAGAAACGGGGCCAAAAGTCCGGTCACCACACAGGGTGGGGCTTGTCCCTAGATTTCCTCAAGTTGATTCACCCCAATTGTCCCAAAATGTTGGAAGCAAATTCCACTACCTTGTGCTAGAATTGAACGGTAGTTGCCTAGGTAGATCTGGTCAATGTACTATAAACCATAGGGGGCCAGACAGTTAGCACAACTAATACAGTCACATTTGCTCGAGTTCTTTGCAAAGTGCAGGCAGTTAGCAGAACATACATTTACTAACCTGAGGCACATCCAGAAGGAATTTCTTTCGCCGTGGTGAAATTGTTGTTCACCGCACAAAAAAAGAGAAAGGAGGAAACCAGTTAAAAATCACTTGAAAATAGATGAACATGATGCACCTGGAATCACACGAGAACGAAAAGGAAAGTAACTTCATACAGTACCGACGGGGCTAGCCAACTTGCAGTGAGGGACATATTCTTCTTCTGTTCCTTTCTTTCATTTTCATCACTGAATTAGAAGTGAACCATTTGTCCTTAAATTTACCCCTGCCTTCTACTCCCTCCGTTCGGAATTACTTGTTTCGAAAATGGATGTATCTACAATTAAAATACATCGAGATACATCCATTTTTACGACAAGTAATTTCGAACGGAGGGAGTACAATCTACATGCACCGCAAAACTGGCAGGCGGCTTCCTGTAGAGTACAGAGACAGTGTATCTGCCTGTCTGTCTACGCACGGGTACAAACAGCGTAGAGGAGAAAAACAGCCAGGCATCTCCATCAACAACGAGGGAAAATCCAACTTGTCACTCCCGAGTGCACTGGCGATGGCGATCCAACTTGCACGCCCTGGTTTGGCAGCTAGCCGGCGGCGCATATTTTCCGCCGTCGGTCTGTCTGCGTCGCTCGCCGGCCGGGGGTGGCCGGGCCGCGATCGGAGGAACCGGTGGTCCTCGTGAAGGCGTGCACATTTTCGACCGTGCAGTTCCCTTCGGAGGAGAGGAGAGAACCAACCGATTCCGCGGTGCGATCTACGGACGGGGGCGATGCGTACGACGGCCGATTGGAACGTGGCGCCCATCGGGGGCCCCTCGCACGCCCTCGTAGCCTTTCGTTGGTAACCGCGGCCCGCTGGTCGAGATATTTTTTGTACCGTGCGAGGCGGAGGACGACCCGCCAACTTGGAAAGGGACGGGAGCCTGGCTGGGGACGAACGAGCGGGTGGGATGGCTTTCGGGAAAGATTTTCAGGAACGCGCGGACGAGCGGGATGCGTTCTTGGGCCGTGCAATTGGAGTGCCCTGGTTTTTTTTAACATCAGTACAGACACAAACGCTCATATACACGTGCATACACTCATCGCTATGAACGCACACAAGCACATCCTAACCCTATGAGCACTTCCGAAAGACTGAGCCGGGAACGTCTTCTCCCACTGAATGAGTGTCGCCGGAAATCTTGAAATAAATCCAGAAATAAATGCGAGCACCAGGATTTGAACCCTGGTGGGCTAAGGATATCACAGTCCCTCTAACCATCAACCACAGGTTGGTTCACAGTGCCCTGGTTGTTAGTGTCATGTGATGACGTACCAGCTCGTTTCGTTAGGTGCTATCAGCAGCGATCCACTGTCAGTCCCGCGGTGTTGCACGGCTGAATTCCATTCTCCGGTTTATTCTGGACCAAGTACTAATTTCGCTGCTCTTGTGACATTTAAGTAGTAATTGTTCAATTGCTAAGTCGGATCACAGCTAGATTGGCACGGTGAAAGACCAAAACAATGGACTACGCTTCTAGCTGTTGGGTATGTCTGCCTTTGGTGTACTCTCTGAGCACCTAAGAGCAACTCCAACGGGCCGACTCAAACGGACGACGAATTTGTCCGCTTTTTGTCTGTTTGGTTTTGCCGCCTGCTTGACGTCTGTCCTGTTTTAGTTTTGGGTCGGCAGTGCACCCAACACGTCGACCCATATGTGCCGGCATGACAGGTTGGCCGCCCTATTTCAACAAATAGCTCATTTTCGCATTGTTTCACATACACAACTTTTGCATTCAAATATATAGTCAAATAACATAGTTTCAGCCAATAAAATTGCATAGTTTTACAAGCGAATAAAAGTGAAAATGTCTCACATAGTTTTACAAGCCGAATAAAGAAGATACATCTATTGGTTGCCAACATGAGCCTACATATGCTCAACCAAATCATTTTGTAGTTGCACGTGAGTTTCCCAATCACGCATGTCATGATGAAATTGGGTGAACTGTTCAAACATTGCCGCTCTTCCATGCACATGCACAACATTCTCACCCTGAAACTGAAACCCTTGATCGTACAGACATTCTAGGCGCTCATCTTCTATGATCATATTGTGCATGATCACACAAGCAGTCATCACCTCCCACAGTTTCTGCGTGCTCCAGGTATTAGCAGGATACCAAACGATGCCCCATCGAGATTGTAAAACACCAAAGGCACGCTCGACGTCCTTTCTAGCACGCTCTTGCTCTTGGGCAAATCTTTTCCTTTTCTCTCCGACAGGGTTGGGGTTTGTCTTCACAACAGTGGTCCAATGAGGATAGATACCGTCACCCAGATAGTATCCTTTGTCGTAATTGTGTCCGTTGATAGTAAAGTTCACCGGTGGGCTGTTGCCTTCGGCAAGCCTAGCAAACACCGGCGAGCGTTGAAGCATATTGATATCATTGTGTGATCCGGCCATGCCAAAGAAAGAGTGTCAGATCCAAAGATCTTGAGATGCCACGGCCTCTAGTATGACAGTGCAAGCCCTGACATGGCGCTTGCACTGCCCTTGCCAAGCAGAAGGGCAATTCTTCCACTCCCAGTGCATGCAGTCTATGCTGCCGAGCATCCCTGGGAAGCCCCTACTGGCATTTATCGCCAACAAACGGGCTGTATCTTCAGGAGACAGCTCTCTCAAGTACTCAGGGCCAAACACAGCAATAACAGCCTTGCAGAACTTATACAGGGACTCTAGGCATGTAGACTCGTTCATACGGACGTACTCGTCAATGAGATCACCGGGCACTCCGTATGCAAGCATTCGGATGGCGGCAGTGCATTTCTGATAAGAGGAGAAACCAATCTTTCCAACGGCATCCTCTTTGCACTTGAAATAGTCATCGTAGCTGACCACCCCCTCTCTAATACGGTTGAAAAGATGACTACTCATACGGAAATGGCGGTGGAATTTCTGATGTTTGAACAACGGATTTGTTGTATCAAAGTAGTCCTTCCGAAGAAGGATATGCCCGCTCTTTCAGTTGCGATTCAACGTCGGAAGGTGAACCGAAATGGAGCCACGGAACAACGGCCGCTGGCTATTGAGGTGGTGATGGACCAACACAGCAGCCAATATCTCCGCCTCGTCATCGGATGGAGTCGCAAAGGAAATTATGAAAAAAGAACTCGTCGGCAGAGTCCATTTTGTATCTTGGCAAATTGTCGAACAACTTGCGGGCGTCGACGAAGGAGACAACCGACGAAGGGAGTCGAGGCGCGCACGAACCAGCTAGCTGCCTTGCCAGCGTCCGACAAGCGTGCCGGCGTGCGACGAGAGTGCCAGTGAGGATCTGGCCGGGGCGGCGAGGCGGCTTCTTGGTCGCAGTCGTGTCTGTGTCGGCGGGAGAGGGGGTGGGAAGCTGTCGGTTCCCCGGCGGCAAGATGGCAGTGGCGAGCGACGTGGGAGGTGGCGACGTTGCTGAGAGGATGTTGCGGCGCTGACAGCTGGAAGAGTCACCAAAAAAATGGGCGGCAGCGTCGGCGACGAAGGAGGCATCAAGGTTTTGATGTTGGACGAGGAGAGGCCAATGTGCCACCGACCAGCAGACCCGAGGGAGGAGAAGGTGCTACGTGTTGAGCTTGCGTTAGTTTTCCTTGAAGAGGAAAGGGTGATGCAGCAATAGTAGCGTAAGTATTTCCCTCAGTTTTTGAGAACCAAGGTATCAATCCAGTAGGAGGCTCCTCAAAAGTCCCACACACCTACACAAACAAATAAGAACTCACAGCCAACGCAATAAAGGGGTTGTCAATCCCTTCACAGCCACTTGCGAAAGTGAGATCTGATAGAGATAATATGATAAGATAAATATATTTTTGGTATTTTATGATATAGATAGGAACGTAAAGATGCAAATAAAAGTAGATTGAAAGCTTATATGATAAGAGATAGACCCGGGGACCATAGGTTTCACTAGTGGCTTCTCTCAAGATAGCATAAGTATTACGGTGGGTGAACAAATTACTGTCGAGCAATTGATAGAAAAGCGAATAATTATGAGATTATCTAAGCATGATCATGTATATAGGCATCACGTCCATGACAAGTAGACCGACTCATGCCTGTATCTACTATTATTACTCCACACATCGACCGCTATCCATCATGCATCTAGAGTATTAAGTTCATAAAGAACAGAGTAACGCATTAAGAAAGATGACATGATGTAGAGGGATAAACTCATGCAATATGATATAAACCCCATCTTTTTATCCTCGATGGCAACAATACAATACGTGCCTTGCTGCCCCTGCTGTCACTGGGAAAGGACACCGCAAGATTGAACCCAAAGCTAAGCACTTCTCCCATTGCAAGAAAGATCAATCTAGTAGGCCAAACCAAACTGACAATTCGAAGAGACTTGCAAAGATAACTTAATCACACATAAAAAATCAGAGGAGATTCAAATATTTCTCATAGATAAACTTGATCATAAATCCACAATTCATCGGATCTCGACAAACACACCGCAAAAAGAGTTACATCGAATAGATCTCCAAGAAGATCAAGGAGAACATGGTATTGAGATTCAAAGAGAGAGAAGAAGTCATCTAGCTAATAACTATGGACCCGAAGGTCTATGGTAAATTACTCACAACTCATCGAAGAGGCTATGGTGTTGATGTATAAGCCCTCTATGGTCGATTTCCCCCTCCGGCGGAGCACCGACGAAGGCTCCAAGATGGGATCTCGCGGATACAGAAGGTTACGACGGTGGAAATAGTTTTTCGTGGTCGCTTCTGATGTTTTCAGGGTACATGGGTATATATAGGAGGAAGAAGTAGTGACGAGGATACAGACCTAGGGTAGGGTCATAGGCTCGACCTATACGTCCTACCCAAGGTCACTACCCTGGAAGACAAAAAGACCAAGAGTCAACAGAAGAGCTCTAGTCAAGTACGTCAAGTGCAATCCACTCGACGGTCACATCACTCGACGGTCACTACCTACTGTCACTCGACCATATGGAAGGCCACTCGACCATATCAAAGACCGGGAGTCGGAAGAGCACGCAGCGACCAGATATTCACTCCTTAGTCTTCATGAGAATTAAGAGTACTTAATGCCGGCGTTACCAGTAACGCCCCTTACTTTATGTACATTAGTTCCCTTGTAATGGAGGCGGGCTGGGGTCCTGGCGCACTCTATATAAACCATCCCCTCCTCTGGCACAAGGGTTCTCACCCCCTGTAATTCAACACACACAATCCAATCGACCGCCTCCGGGCACCGAGACGTAGGGCTGTTACTTCCTCCGAGAAGGGCCTGAACTCGTAAACCTCACGTGTACATCTTCGTCATAGCTAAGATCTTGCCTCTCCATACCTACCCCCTTTCTACTGTCAGTCTTAGGACCACGACAATTGGCGCCCACCGTGGGGCCGGTGTCTTAGCGACTTGTTGGTGAAGTTGCAAGTTTTTCCGATCACCATCATCGTGGTTTCCTGCGGCGGATTGGCTGATGGCCGCGAGATCCGTCTCGGCGCACTCGTTTTCGTCGCCGATGACTCCGCATGGCTTCAAGAAGCTCCCCTGGACATTGAGGCGCTCCCCGTTCGAGGGGCGACGCACTTCTGCACGTGCGTTCACGGTGTTCTTCTTCGGTAGCCGTCAACTCAGTATCAGTCAGCTATGATGGCATTTTCCCTCCCCGCTGTCCGCCGCCGCAAGCGGTCCGGTCGATCGCGGCTTCAGCGGTGGGTGAAACATGCGGTGGCTCGGCAGTCGACCACCCACCAAGTCGCGGCAATCGAGCCCGACGAAACTCTCCACGGCCTGTTCGATCTGTCGACTGGCTCCGCAGAGACTACATCCGAGTGCGATAGCAGCGATCCTGCGGCCGAAGTCTTGATGGTCGATGGGCCTCACAGCCCACCCGGTTTCCGCCGCGAGGGCGCCGGAGACAGAGGCGGCGATCCGTCGCGCGTCCACGAGGAATACCGACCCAAGCCCCTCTCTTCGCAGCAGAGGGAAGAACTTCGTCGCCACAACATGGATGCACTCCACACGCCCATCATTGGAGAAACCCCCGAGGCTCGGTCCTTGGAGGAGGTGCGCTTGGCTAATCTGGCTGAGCGCACTCGACTGAATAACCTTCAGCGGGCTCTCGACGAGCGTGCTTAGGAGCGGATCCATGAGTCCAGTCGACGACAGCTTTTTCCGCCTCCACCGAAGGTATACCGCACTCTGATTCAGAATCTCACAGCTGTAGCCCGCATAGCAGAGTCGATCCAACCTTCCCAGTCAGAAGCTGGCAGAGGGTTGATGCAAATCCGGGCCCTGCTCAGGGCGGCAGGAGAGCAGAATACAACAGTATCTCAGTCGTGGAACATGATTCACAGCAGATCCGTTGCAGCGGACACGGTTCAGTCGGCTCACAGCCCAAGATCGCCTCTGTGGTGTGAAGGCCGTGGGCAGTATGATCATCCACTCGACCGTGACAATCGCCGTCGAGGACCCACGCCTCCTCCGAGGATTGCGTCGTATATGCCTTGGTGGAACGATGACATGCGCCGTCATAGTGGTGAGCGCAGAGCTTTAGTTGACCCAAGGGAACCGGGCTTTGACGCGAGGTCTATCCTCGTTCAAGGATTGGTCGACCGGAACAGGGCGCACAGGGAAGACCCTGGCAGAGATCGTCCAAGTGGCAGCCGAGTGCATGTTTCTGGTCCCGAGTGTTTTAGCAGAGCCATCAGGGCTGCAGTGATTCCTCCCAACTTCAGGTTGGCGTCCGGAGTCAGTAAGTTCACCGGCGAATCTAAGTAGGAAACTTGACTTGAGGATTATCGAGTGGCTGTACAGATTGGTGGTGGAAACGACGAGGTCGCGATGAAACATCTCCCTCTAATGTTGGAAGGGTCAGCCCGAGCGTGGTTGACTCAGTTAGCTCCTAGCAGTATATACAGTTGGGATGAACTAGCTCAAGTGTTTGTCAGAACTTTCGAAGGCACGTGCAAACGGCCAGCGGGGTTGACAGAGCGGCAACATTGTGTTCAGAAGCCAGGTGAGACCCTGAGAGATTTTATCCAGAGGTGGTCCACGTTGCATCACACCGTCGAGAATGTTTCAGAGCATCAAGCCATGTGCGCTTTCAAGGAAGGTGTCAAATACAGAGAGTTGGTCTTGAAATTCGGTCGGACTGGAGACATGACTCTGACTCGGATGATGGAGATAGCCACCCGGTACGCTAACGGAGAAGAGGAAGATCAACTCCGTAATGGGAAGGGCAAACCAGTCGACCAAGAGGCCGGTGGAGGAAATTCCAGTCGGAAACAGAAGTGTAAGGCCGAACCAGCGGCACCGGGAGAGATTGCAGTAGTAAATCAAGGAAAGTTTAAGGGAAAACCCAAGGGGCCCTGCCCCCCTAAGAAGGTAAAAGATCAAGCGGAGAATAACGTGCTAGATTTTCCATGTCACATCCACACTAAGAAAGATGAAGACGGTAATCTGATTTACCCGAAGCATACCACTCGGCAGTGTCGACTCCTGATCCAGCAGTTCCGAGAGAAACATACCAATGAGAAGGAGAATGAGTCGGACAAAGACGAGGATGAAGAGGAAGACTATGGTTATCCCAAAGTCAATTCCACTCTGATGATTTTTGCTGATGTTGAAAGCAAGAGTCGATTGAAGGTCATCAACAGAGAAGTGAATATGGTCGCTCCTGCGGAGGCAACCACCTACCTGAGATGGTCTCAGACAGCCATCACGTTCGACCAGTCAGACCACCCCGCTCGTGTGGCCACCCCTGGGAGGCAAGCACTGGTGGTCGACCCTGTGGTTGGAGGCACTCGACTGACCAAAGTACTGATGGATGGTGGCAGTGGTCTGAACATCCTTTACGCTGAAACCTTGAAGGGGATGGGCATTCCGATGTCCAAACTTAGCGAGAGCAACATGAGTTTCTATGGTGTTATCCCTAGGAAGAAAGCCGAGTCACTCGGCCAGATCACAACATTACCGTAAGGAGAAGCCGACGTTCGAAGTCGTGGATTTCCAGAGTGCCTACCACGTCATCCTGGGCAGGCCAGCCTACGCCCGCTTTATGGCTCGACTGTGTTATGTGTATCTCAAGTTGAAAATGCCTGGCCCCAAAGGTGTGATCACAGTAATTGGCAATTGGCAGAAGGCAGAGGAATGCTTCCAGAAAGGTTCCAAGATCGCCGACGTTCAGATGGCGGCGGTCGAATTGCAAGAGTATCAGAAGAATGCAGATCCGAGTGATTTGCTCCGAGCCAAGAAGCCCGCTACAGACTCTGCATTTCAGTCAACTGGTGAAACGAAGCCGATTCACATTCACCTGACCGATCCCAACGTTGCACCGACTCATATTTCAATGACACTCGACAACAAATAGGAAGAAGCACTCATCCAGTTCCTCCATGAGAACTGGTACATCTTCGCATGGAAACCCTCTGACACGCCAGGTGTGCCTAGGGGACTGGCTGAGCACCATTTGCGTGTCGACCCCAAGGTTAAACCCGTCAAAGAGCACCTTCGGCGTTCCGCCGTCCAGAAGGGAAAAGCAATTGGCGAAGAAGTGGCTCGGCTATTGGCAGCAGAATTCATCCGTGAAATCTACCACTCCGAGTGGTTAGCCAATGTAGTCATGGTCCCCAAGAAGGATGATTCACTTCGTATGTTCATTGATTTCAAGCATATCAATCGGGCCTGCCCGAAAGATCACTTCCCTCTCCCTCGCATCGATCAGATTGTTGACTCGACTACGAGGTGCGAGCACTTGTCTTTCTTAGATGCATATTCCGGATACCATCAGATCCGACTGTATGGCCCCGATGAAATAAAAACAGCCCTCATCACCCCATTCGGGTGCTTTTGCTATGTCACCGTGCCTTTTGGTTTGAAAAATGTCGGAGCCACATTCATGAGAATGATTCAAAAGTGCCTGCTCACTCAAATCAGTCGGAATGTGGAAGCATACATGGATGACATTGTGGTCAAGTCTTGCAAAGGTTCTGACCTACTGACTAACCTCGCAGAAACCTTTGCCAACCTGAGGAGGTACGATATCAAGCTTAATCTGTCAAAGTGCACATTTGGAGTCCCAGGAGGAAAGTTACTCGGTTTTCTCGTTTTTGAATGAGGGATCGACGCCAATCCCGAAAAGGTTGATACAATCCTCCGAATGAAGCGCCCAGTGCGAGTGCATGATGTTCAGAAGCTGACTGGTTGCTTGGCTACCCTGAGTCGATTCATTTCTCGTCTCGGTGAAAAGGCCTTGCCTCTTTACCGACTGATGAAGAAGTCCGATAAGTTCGAGTGGACTGAAGAAGCTGATGCAGCGTTTGCAGAGCTCAGAACCCTGCTTTCCACCCAGCCGGTGCTTGCTGCACCAATCAGCAAAGAGCCTTTACTGATTTACATTGCAGCCACTGGACAATTTGTCAGTACAGTACTCACGGTCGAGCGCGAAGAAGAAGGAAAAGCTTACAAGGTTCAACGCCCAGTCTATTATCTCTCTGAAGTTTTGACTCCATCCAAGCAATGATATCCACATTATCAGAAGCTTGTCTATGGAATATACATGACAATGAAGAAGGTTGCACATTACTTCTCTGACCACTCCATCACAGTCGTCAGAGACGCGCCATTGTCTGAAATCCTGAATAATAGAGATGCGACTGGTCAAGTGGCGAAGTGGGCGATTGAACTCCTTCCATTGGATATCAAGTTTGTGGCAAAGAAGGCCATCAAGTCCCAAGCAATTGCAGATTTCTTTGCCGAGTGGATTGAGCAACAATTACCGACTCAAGTCCACTCGGAACATTGGATTATGTTCTTTGATGGCTCCAAGATGCTAAATGGTTCAGGTGCGGGGGTAGTATTGGTATCCCCCCGTGGAGACAAGCTTAGTTATGTTCTCCAGATTCATTTTGATTCCTCCAATAATGAAGCTGGATATGAAGCACTTTTATACGGGTTACGTATGGTCATTTTACTCGGCGTCCGTCTCCTTATGGTCTACGGCGACTCAGATTTGGTGGTTAATCAGGTGATGAAGGAATGGGATGTCATGAGCCCAGCCATGACCGGTTACTGTAATGCAGTAAGAAAGCTGGAGAAGAGGTTTGAAGGTTTGGAGCTTCACCACATACCCCGACTGAAAAATCAAGTTGCAGATGAGTTGGCAAAAATAGGATAAAAGAGAGAGGCTATTCCCCGAAACGTGTTGTTGGAACATATTCATTCACCTTCAGTTCAGGAAGATCCTTTCACCGAAGAGTCTCCATAGCCCAAGAGTACCATAGATCCGACTGAAGTCGAAATGCCAGCCGTGGTCGACTTGGTCATGGAGGTTTTGGTCATCACTCCTGACTGGACAGTGCCATACATTGCATACATTCTTAGGAAGGAACTCCTAGAGGATGAAGAAGAGGCTCGGCAGATCGTCCGACGGTCCAAGGCCTTTACTGTGATAAAAGGATAGTTGTTCAGAGAAAGTGTAACTGGAGCTTGCCAGAAGTGCATCATGCCAGAAGAAGGCCGAATGATCCTCAATGATATTCACTCGGGGACCTGTGGTCACCACACGTCCTCTCGGACCATCGTGGCCAAAGCATACCGAGCCGGGTTTTATTGGCTGCACGCCAATGAGATGGCGAAGGAAATAGTGGACAAGTGTGAAGGTTGTCAGTTTTATTCCAACATGTCCCACAAACCTGCATCGGCTCTGAAAACTATTCCACTCGTCTGGCCTTTTGCTGTTTGGGGATTGGACATGGTTGGACCTCTGAGGACCGGCAGGAGCGGATTCACCCACGTGCTGGTAGCAGTCGACAAGTTTACCAAGTGGATCAAAGCCAAGCCCATTAAAAACCTCGAAGCAAGTACTGCTGTGAGCTTCATTAGAGAATTGATATTCAGATATGGCATACCACACAACATCATCATGGATAACAGATCAAACTTCGACTCTGATGAGTTCAGAGCCTTTTGTGCTTCCCAAGGCACGAGAGTCGACTACGCTTCGGTCGCCCATCCTCAGTCGAATGGGCAGGCCGAACGAGCGAATGGATTGATTCTCAAAGGACTGAAGCCCCGGTTAATGCGTGGCCTCAAGCACGCAACGGGGGCTTGGGTCGATGAGCTTCCATCAGTGCTCTGGGGGCTGAGGACAACTCCCAACCGGTCAACTGGACGGACTCCATTCTTTTTAGTCTACAGAGCCGAAGCTGTCTTGCCGAGCGATTTGCTCCACAATGCTCCCCGACTCGAACTCTTCTCAGAAGAGGAAGCAGAGCAGGCTCGAGAAGATGCAGTCGACCTCCTAGAGGAGGAAAGAGAGATGGCCTTGATCCGGTCGACCATTTATTAGCAAGACTTGCGGCGATTCCATGCCAGGAATGTGAGGGGACATGCATTTCAGGAGGGAGACTTAGTCCTGCGAGTGGATCAGCAGAAGCCACACAAGCTCGCCCCCGCTTGGGAAGGCCCTTTCGTCGTCACCAAGGTGCTCCACAATAGAGCATACCGTCTCTTCAACGTCGAGCACAACAAAGATGAACCACACACCTGGAATGCGGAACTGCTCCACCCTTTTTATTCTTAAGTATTTAGACTGATGAGATGTAATAAGGAATACCTCTTAGTTTGATTATCAAAATACATGGTTGTACAGTCTTCGGAATGATTGTTGTTGTTTACTTCTTTTTTATTTGCTGCCTTAGCTGCGAATCCGTTTCACCTAGGATGAAGCGATGAAAATCCTACCAAGTGGTGAGTCTGCCTCTCACTCGGGGGCTTAGCTGTAGCCCAGCGCTCGAATAAGTTTGAAAAATCCTGCCGAGTGATGAGTCCGCCTCTCACTCGGGGGCTTAGCTGCAGCCCAGTGCTCGCCTAAGTTTGAAAAATCCTGCCGAGTGATGAGTCCGCCTCTCACTCGGGGGCTTAGCTGCAGCCCAGTGCTCGCCTAAGTTTGAAAAATCCCGCCGAGTGATGAGTCCGCCTCTCACTTAGAGGCTTAGATGCAGCCCAGTGCTCGCCTAAGTTTGAAAAATCCTGCCGAGTGATGAGTCCACCTCTCACTCGGGGGCTTAGCTGCAGCCCAGTGCTCGCCTAAGTT
>NC_041385.1:651686456-651715888 GCF_002162155.2 Triticum dicoccoides
AGCCCAGCGCTCGTCTAAGTTTAAAAAATCCTACCGAGTGGTGAGCAACCCTCCCACTCGGGGGCTTAGCTGCAGCCCAGCGCTCGCCTAAGTTTAAAAAATCCTACCGAGTGGTGAGCAACCCTCCCACTAGGAGGCTTAGCTGCAGTCCTGCGCTTGCCTAAGTTTGAAAAATCCTACCGAGTGGTGAGCAACCCTCCCACTCGGAGGCTTAGCTGCAGCCCTGCGCTCGCCTAAGTTTGAAAAATCCTACCGGGTGGTGAGCGACCCTCCCACTCGGAGGCTTCGCTGCAACACAACGCTCGCCTAAGTTCGAAAGATCTTACCGAGTGGCGGGTGAGACTGTGGGTTGCCCACGCCCCCCCGGGGGTTGCACCGTCAAGAAGAAGGACGAGATTGTGTGCACCCAACGATTGGCCCCTCGCTGATGGCAGGAACGTCAAGACCATTGTTGAACACCTCGCTGATGAGTTGATCAATGCTGCCAAGAGCTCATCCACGGGTCGACTGTTGACCCATCTTCAGCGCCTGCATTAAACAATGAGAAAACCGACCCAAGCAGAGAACAGACTTCACTCGAAGGCAAAGCCAACATATTCAAAGAAAAATCCGGAGTTTCCTACCCGCAGAATAAAAGTACTCGAGCACCAAGCCCGAAGGAGTTTTAATGATTACAAAATCACTCAGCATCCCGAGGCAAATAAAGGTGGGGCATAAAGTTTTTTTAATCACTCGGCGGGAGAAGGACTGGCTGGGTCGCAGAAGCTGTCGAGGTCAATGCTGTCGGCGATGCGAGTGGCTACCTCGAGGAAGGTGTCCATGAAATCCTGGAAAGAATGCTTCTTAGTATTCACCACCTTGAGGGCCGCCAGCTTCTCGTCTTTAGCCTCCTTGCAGTGCATGCGAACAAGAGACAAGGCGATGTCAGCGCCATAGCGGGCAGAAGACTTCTTCCACTCTTGCACTCAGTCAGGAATTTGGTTGAGTCGAGTCATAAGCGACTCAAGACTTTGAGGAAGTTCTGCCTGAGGCCAGAGTTCGGCGTCCACTCGGGCCATCGTGGACTTCAGCCGAGCCAGATAGTCGATTGCACTGTCCAAGCGTGACTCCAGCCGAAGCAAATTCATCGCAACTTCGTCTTTCATGGGACAGTTGATGGGGTTGAGACTTGTCTCGACCCGCCCAGTTTTAGCTTCGACGTCCTGACAGAGTTCTGTTCCATCATAACAAATAATGAGTCGACAGTATTTCAGATCTCAGTCGACAACAATTATCTAACTGGACAATCATACCTTCCAACTTCAAGACAAGCTTTGCCACGAGTTGTTCCAAATGGGACTCCAGTTTGCCCGTCTTGGCCCTGAGACCGTCGACTTCAGTGGTCAGGTTCTCCTTGTCCTTCCTCAGTTGTTCGACCTCCCGTTTGGCGTCTGAGACAATAGTCTTCAGCTTCGCGTTCTCCTCCTCCAATTTGCCAACTGAAGCTAGCTTCTGATCTGCAAACTTTGTCTTTTCGCGTGCTTCCTTCTGAGCGGCTGCCAGATCCAGGTCCTTCTGCTCCAAAGCCTCCTTCATCCTCTCTAAAGAAACAACACTCTTTAGACGAGACTAAAGTTGGCAGTTTTCACTACGCACATCTGCTTATGTGAAGTCACTCGGCTCTAAGAGATTGAATGAAAAGCAGTAGAAAGTCTACTAAACAGACGGTCGAATGATTACCTCCCATGATAGCCGTCTCTTCCTGAGCAGTTTGCAGATTCTTCTTGGCAAGTTCAAGGTCAAGTTCGACGCTGATATGTTTCTTCTTTAGCTCTGAAAGACGAGCTCCAAGATTGTAAGAGCTCTGCAGTCAGCAAAAGTGACATGTCAGTCGACAGAAATAAATGGCATTGACAGGGAAGAGCTACTCTAAGACTACTGTCGAATCAAATATCCAGCGAGGCACATTCTAAGTCCTCAGTCGACTGTCAGCAGTCGACTGTGGTCTCGGGGACTACACCCAGTGGGTGCACTCAGCGTGCCCCCACTGGTTCAGATCAATACTCAGCAGGGTCTGCCCAACGTGATTTCAAAAAGAAGAAGAAGAGAGAGATACATTCTAAGACCTAAGTCGACTGCCAGCAGTCGACCATGGTCTCGGGGACTACACCCAGTGGGTGGACTCAGCGTGCCCCCACTGGTTCAAATCAATACTCAGCAGGGTCTGCCCAGCGTGAGTCCAGACAGTCTACTAAGATTCTACTCAAGTCGAGTGGAATGGAAATTTTCAAAGCTATAAGTAAAGAAACACCCCAGTGGGTGATCAGATACAAGACAACATTCAAAAGTTCGGTCGGAGCCTTGCTGACCTAAACATTGGCCCGAAGAGCAGTGTTGGCATTGTAAGCCACTTGGCTAGCCTCGTGCACCACCTTCACCTGCTCCATGACAAGGTTCACCTGGCGCAGAGCTTCCCTAGCGGCACTCGGCGAATCGTCCGGAGTCTGATATGTAGCAAAAAGTGATGGCTGCAAAGCAGCCGAGGTAGCCGCTGGGTCGGAATTGTGGAGCTGCACTCGAGCAACAAGAGTCGGTGCAGATGAGCCTGCCGGACGATCAGTCGTCAGCGGGCTGGCGAACGTGACGCTGGTCTGAACAGGCTCTCTGGAGCGTTCGGCCACCGCCTCGAGCGCCGGCGTCGACTGAGGAATCTGAACTTCAAGCCTCCTCCTGCCAGCACTCCCACTCCTCCTCTTCCTCTCCTGTAGAGGCAGTTCTTCTTCTTCATCAGGGAGCACAACAACTTCTTGCAGAACTGCAGAAAAGGAGAAAATGTCAGAAACTCTATCTATTGACAGTCCACATGACTCAACGAAGCTTGGCTGATCAGATTTACCGACTTGTGAGGTGGCTTCTTCGTCTCCTAGCGCCTTGTCGATGTCCATGTCAGTGGCAGTGGAGGTGGGACTGGAATGACACATGAGTTAGTGGGTCAGCACAAGAAATTCTTCAGTCGACTTAACAAAAACGCAAGTGAAATACTCACCCCAAAGCAACAGGGACGTCCATCTTGATCCGTGGCAGTGTCTTCCGAGCCTTGAGGGGAGCGACCTTAGGCTGCTTGGCCACCTTCTCTGTCGGCTCCAGAGTCGACGTCCGAGTGCGCTTCTAGGTAGTGTCACTCGGAGCCACACTCTTCACACGACTGCCAGATGGATCGTGTTGCTATTTGGATCGATGTTCAAAGCGCGACGGCGAGTCGACCTCTTCATCCTCGTCCGATTCCTCGCTCTCCTCCTCCTCCTCTTCTTCTAGGGATTCCCACTCTCCACTCTCCTCCGCACTGCCCTCCCCCTCCTGGTCCTGCACCAAGGCCTGTTCGCCGTTGGGCATTGAGTGCATCTCAGTGAATACATGCAAAGCAAATCGATCAAAACAAGAGTCATCCAACATCAAGTACGGTCAGAACGCAAGCGGAAAACAGTCAGAACAGAGAATGTACCTTGTCTGGTGGGTTGTCACTTCCGAAAGGGGCAACTCGCCTGGATCCTCTAGGGTTGTCTTGATTGCCCGTGATACCCTTCAACCACAAGGCCACGGTGTCGAGCGGCACTTCTTCTGGATGGACCCGAGTGGTGTCGTCCGGTCTGGAATACAACCACATCGGGTGATCATGGGCCTAAAGAGGCTGGATACGCCGACTGAGGAACACCTCCAGCAAGTCCAAGCCAGTGACACCATCATTGATGAGCTGGACCACTCGGTCTACTAACATCCTCGTCTCCATGGTCTCAGCAGCAGTAACTTTCAGTGGAGCAGGAGTCTGGACACGGTCGAATGAAAAAGGAGGAAGATCGGTCGATTGACCTGGAGCCGCAACGTCCTGGCAGTAGAACCAGGAAAATTGCCAACCCCTAACGGATTCAGGAAGGGTCACAGCAGGGAAAGCACTCCTATTCCTCTTTTGGATACCTAGGCCCCCGCACATCTAGATAACGTGGGTTTTCGAGTCACTTGACTTCGCCTTTTTTACCGACTGGGAACGAATGGTGAAGATGTGTTTGAAGAGACCCTAGTGCGGTTGACACCCTAAGAAGTTCTCGCACATCGACACAAATGCGGCTAGGTACGTGATGGTGTTGGGGGAAAAGTGGTGGAGCTGTGCCCCAAAGAAGTTCAGAAACCCACGAAAGAAAGGGTGCGGAGGAAGCGAGAAACCCTGGTCTACATGAGTGGCAAGCAAGACACACTCACCCGGTCGAGGTTGTGGCTCCGTCTCCCCCTTCGGTAGCCTCACCGCCCCCTTCGCAATCAGCCCGGACTCCTCCAGGTCGGCCAGATCCTTCTGCTAGACCGAAGACCGGATCCAATCGCCTTGGATCCAACCCGGCCGCAACCCCGAGCGCGACGACGATCCACGGCTCGGTTTCTTGCCCATCGCCGCCCTCGTCGCCTTCTTAGCACGCTCTAGCGCCGCCGTCTTGTCCTTCACCATGGCGAGAAAGCGGCGGTATTGGAGGTGGAGGCGCTTGATGCGGCGGAGAAACGGAGAAGAAAGAAGAAGAGGCAGGCGTGCACAGTGCAAGCGCCCCGGCCCCGTCGCCTTATAAAGGGTCACTTCCGAGTGACTGACGCGTGGGGCCGAGCAATCCCGTCAAATCCTGCTACAGTTGCGCACAACGAATGTGGCAAAAGAGGCGGCGCGATGATCCGTGCCCCCCTTTTTCGGCGCCCTCCAGCCCGCGCACTCCCCCGAAATTTCGTATCCCGCGGAATCCGGGATTCCCCGCGGGCAATCGCGCCCGAGATCTCGCGCTCCAACGCAACACTTGACGCATGAGGTCACCAGTTCAATCGACAACTCTCTGAATGGATCAAGGCAACCGAGTCGACACTGAAGTACCAACGCAGGCATTCAGTCTAGTAGGAAACACTCGTGGAGGCACAAAGCTCAGGACAGGTCCAACTTTGTCCTACTTTCCTCTTACACCTTAATCCATTCGGGGGCTACTGACAAGGATACAGACCTGGGGTAGGGGCATAGGCTCGACCTATACGTCCTACCCAAGGTCACTACCCTGGAAGACAAAAAGACCAAGAGTCAACAAAACAGCTCCTGTCAAGTACGTCGAGTGCAATCCACTCGATGGTCACATCACTCGACGGTCACTACCTACCGTCACTCGACCATATGGAAGGCCACTCGACCATATCGAAGACCGGGAGTCGGAAGAGCATGCAGCGGCCAGATATTCACTCCTTAGTCTTCATGAGCATTAAGAGTTCTTAATGCTGGCGTTACCAGTAACGTCCCTTACTTTATGTACATTAGTTCCCTTGTAATGGAGGCGGGCTGGGGTCCTGGCGCACTCTATATAAGCCACCCCCTCCTCTGGCACAAGGGTTCGCACCTCGTGTAACTCAACACACACAATCCAATCGACCGCCTCCGGGCACCGAGATGTAGGGTTGTTACTTCCTCCGAGAAGGGCCTGAACTCGTAAACCTCGCGTGTACATCTTCGCCATAGCTAAGATCTTGCCTCTCCATACCTACCCCCCTTTCTACTGTCAGTCCTAGGACCACGACAAGTAGGTCGGTGGACGCCCGAGGGGCCCACGAGACAGGGGGCGCGCCCTCCACCCTCGTGGCCGCCTCGTTTATTTCTTGACTTCCACTCCAAGTCCTCTGGATCACGTTCGTTCCAAAAATCACGCTCCCGAAGGTTTCATTCCGTTTGGACTCCATTTGATATTCCTTTTCTTCGAAACAGTGAAATAGGCAAAAAACAGCAATACGGACTGGGCCTCCGGTTAGTAGGTTAGTCCCAAAAATGATATAAAAGTGTAAAGTAAAGCCCATAAACATCCAAAACGGGTAATATAATAGCATGGAACAATCAAAAATTATAGATACGTTGGAGACGTATCAAGCATCCCCAAGCTTAATTCCTGCTCGTCCTCGAGTAGGTAAATGATAAAAACAAAATTTTTGATGTGGAATGCTACCTAGCATTTCTCAATGTAATTTTCTTTATTGTGGCATGAATGTTCAGATCCAAATGATTCAAAATAAAAGTTCATATTGACATAAGAAATAGTAATACTTCAAGCATACTAATCAAAGCAATCATGTCTTCTCAAAATAACATGGCTAAAGAAAGTTCATCCCTACAAAATCATATAGTTAGGCTATGCTTCATTTTCGTCACACAAAAATCCTCCCATCTTGTACACCCCCGATGACAAGTCAAGCAATTGTTTCGTACTTAAATAATCTCAAACTTTTTCAACTTTCACGCAATACATGAGCGTGAGCCATGGATATAGCCCTATGGGTGAAATAGAATATGATGATGGGGATTGTGTGGAGAAGACAAAAAAGGAGAAAGTCTCACATTGACGAGGATAATCAACGGGCTATGGATATGCCCATCAATTGATGTCAACATGAGGAGTAGGGATTGCCATGCAATGGATGCACTGGAGCTATAAATGTATGAAAGCTCAACAAAAGAAACTAGTGGGTGTACATCCAACTTGCTTGCTCACGAAGACCTAGGGCATTTTGAGAAAGCCCATCGTATGAATATACAAGCCAAGTTCTATAATGAAAACTTCCCACTAGTATATGAAAGTGACAACATATGAGACTCTCTATATGAAGAACATGGTGCTACTTTGAAGCACAAGTGTGGAAAAAAAGATAGTAACATTGCCCCCTTTTTTATTTTCTTTTTTGGGACTTTTTTTATTTGGCCTTTTTTATTTGGGGACAATGCTCTAATAATGATGATCATCATACTTCTATTTATTTACAACTCATGAATTACAACCCAAAACTAGAACAAGATATGACTCTATATGAATGCCTCCAACGGTGTATCGGGATGGGCAATGAATCAAGAGTGACATGTATGAAAAATTATGCATGGTGGCTTTGCCACAAATACGATGTCAACTACATGATCATGCAAGGCAATATGACAATGATGATGCATGTCATAATGATAAACGGAACGGTGGAAAGTTGCATGGCAATATATCTCGGAATGGCTATGGAAATGCCACAATAGGTAGGTATGGTGGCTGTTTTGAGGAAGATATAAGGAGGTTTATGTGTGATAGAGCGTATCATATCACGGGGTTTGGATGGACGGGCGAAGTTTGTCCCAACTCTCAAGGTGAGAAAGGGCAATGCACGGTACCGAAGAGGCTAGCAATGATGGAAGGGTGAGAGTGCGTATAATCCATGGACTCAACATTAGTCAAAAAACAACTCATATACTTAGTGCAAAAATCTACAAGTCATCAAAAATCAAGCACTACGCGCATGCTCCTAGGGGGATAGATTGGTAGGAAAAGACCATCGCTCGTCCCCGACCGCCACTCATAAGGATGCACATCTAAGAACACCTCATGCTTCAAATTTGTTACACAACTTTCACCATACGTGCATGCTATGGGACTTGCTAACTTCAACACAAGCATTCTTTAAATTCATAGTCACCCAACTAGCATGACTCTAATATCACTACCTCCATATCTCAAAACATTTATCAAGTATCAAATTGATCATAGCATCCAATTCACTTCCTATGATAGTTTTTATTATACCCATCTTGGATGCTCATCATTCTAGGACCAATTTTATAACCATAGCAAATACCATGCTGTTCTAAGAGACTCTCAAAATAATATAAGTGAAGCATGAGAGACTAACAATTTCTACAAAATTAAGCCACCGCCATGCTCTAAAAGATATAAGTGAAGTACTAGAGCAAAAACTATCTAGCTCAAAAGATATAAGTGAAGCGCATAGAGTATTATAATAAATTCCAATCAAGTGGGTTTCTCCCAAAATGTGTGTACATCAAGGATGATTGTGGTAAACTAAAAAGCAAAGACTAATATCATACAAGACGCTCCAAGCAAAACACATATCATGTGGCGAATAAATATATAGCTCCAAGTAAAGTTACCGATAAACGAAGACGAAAGAGGGGATGCCTTCCCGGGGTATCCCCAAGCTTAGGCTTTTGGATATTCTTGAATATCTTGGGGTGCCATGGGCATCCCCAAGCTTAGGCTCTTGCCACTCCTTATTCCATAGTCCATCAAATCTTTACCCAAAACTTGAAAACTTCACAACACAAAACTCAACAGGAAATCTCATAAGCTCCGTTAGTGCAAGAAAGCAAAACCACCACATAAGGTACTGTACTGAACTCATTATTTATTTATATTGGTGTTAAACCTACTGTATTCCAAGTTCTCTATGGTTCATACCCTTACATACTAGCCATAGATGCATCAAAATAAGCAAACAACACACGAAAGGCAGAATCTGTCAAAAACAGAACATTCTGTAGCAATCTGTAACTCTCGAATACTTATGGAACTCTAAAAATCCTACCAAAATAGGAAGTCCTAGGAAATTTGTCTATTGATCTACAGAAAAAAAATCAACGCAAAAGCACGTTTCCGTGCATTACTAAAATTATTTTCATGCGCGCAAAATTTCTATTTTTCAGCAGAATCAAATTAACTATCACCATAGGTTATCCTATAGGTTCTACTTGGCACAAACACTAACTAAAACATAAAAACACATTTAAACAGAAGGTAGATGTAAAATTTATTACTAAACAGAAGCAAAAACAAAAAACAAAAATAAAATTGGGTTGCCTCCGAACTAGCGCTATCATTAAACGCCCCTAGCTAGGCATAAAAGCGAGGATAGAGCTAAGTAGTGCCATCTTTGGCACTTGATTCATAAGTAGTTCGCATGATAGATTCATAAGGTAATTTGACTTTCTTTCTTGGAAAGTGCTCCATGTCTTTCCTTAATGGAAATTGGATTCTAATATTCCCTTCCTTCATATCAATAATCGCACCAATCGTTCTAAGAAAAGGTCTACCAAGAATAATAGGACATGAAAGATTGCAATCTATATCAAGAACGATAAAATCTACGGGAACCAAATTCCTATTTGCCATAATGAGAACATCATTGATTATTCCCATTGGCTTTTTAATGGTGGAATCCGCAAGGTGCAAATTTAAAGAGCAATCATCAAGATCATGAAAACCTAGAATATCACATAAAGTTTTCAGAATCGTGGAAACACTAGCACCCAAATCACACAAAGCATAACACTCATGAGCTTTAATTTTAATCTTTATAGTAGGTTCCCACTCATCATAAAGTTTTCTAGGTATAGAAACTTCCAAATTAAGTTTTTCATCATAAGATTGCATCAAGGCATCAACAATATGTTTGGTAAAAGCTTTATTTTGACTATAAGCATGAGGAGAATTCACAATGGATTGCAACAAGGAAATACAATCTTCTAAAGAACAATTATCATAATTAAATTCCTTAAAATCTAAGATAGTGGGTTCAATGCTATTTAAAGTCTTGACCTCTCCAATCCCACTTTTACCAAATTTAGCATCAAGATCTAAGAACTCCGAATCATTGGGACACCTTTTAACTAAAGTTGACTCATCTCCAGTTCCATCATTATTACGATTCATATTGCAAAACAAAGATCTAATAGGGGACACATCAATAACTTTAAGATCTTTATCATTATTTTCATGAAAACTAGAAGAACACGCTTTTACAAAGCAATCTTTCTTAGCAAGCAATCTAGCGGTTCTTTCCTTGCACTCATCAATGGAAATTCTCATAGCTTTGAGAGACTCATTGATATCATGCTTAGGAAGAGTAGATCTACGTTTCAAATAATCAACATCAAGCGAAAGTGTATCAACGTTCCTAGCCAAATCATCAACTTTAAGCAATTTTTCTTCAAGCAAGGTATTAAAATTATTTTGAGAGATCATAAATTCTTTCACACTATTCTCAAAATTAGAGGGCATCTTATTAAAATTACCATAAGAATTATTGTAGGAATTTCTATAATTATTAGAGGAATTACTAGGGAACGGTCTAGGATTAAAGTTTCCTCTATAAGCATTGTTACCAAAAATATTCCTACCAACAAAATTCACATCCATAGATTCATTATTATTCTCAATCAAAGTAGACAAAGGCATATCATTGGGATCAATAGAAGCACTCTTAGTAGCAATGAATTTCATAAGTTCATCCATCTTTCCACTCAAAATATTAATTTCTTCTATAGCATGCACTTTCTTACTAGTAGATCTTTCGGTGTGCCACTGAGAGTAATTAGCCATAATATTAACAAGGAGTTTTGTAGCTTCTCCTAAGGTGATTTCCATAAATGTGCCTCCCGCGGCCGAATCTAAAAGATTTCTAGAAGCAAAATTCAATCCGACATAAAATTTTTGTATGATCATCCATAAATTCAAACCATGAGTAGGGCAATTGCGAATCATCAATTTCATTCTTTCCCAAGATTGGGCAACATGCTCATGATCAAGTTGTTTAAAATTCATAATATCGTTCCTAAGATAGATGATCTTAGCGGGAGGAAAATACTTAGAGATAAAAACATCTTTGCACTTATTCCATGAATCAATACTATTCTTAGGCAAAGATGAAAACCAAACTTTAGCACGATCTCTAAGTGAAAACGGAAATAACTTCAATTTAACAATATCATTTTCCGTATCTTTCTTATTTTGCATCTCACATAAATCAACAAAGTTGTTTAGATGGGTAGCGACATCTTCACTAGGAAGGCCGTAGAATTGATCTTTCATAACAAGATTAAGCAAAGCAGCATTGATTTCACAAGACTCAACATCATTAAAAGGAGCAATCGGAGTACTAAGGAAATCATTATTATTGGTATTGGAAAAGTCGAACAATTTGGTATTATTTTCTGCCATCGCGACAAGCAATCCAACACACAAGCAAACAAAAAGGCAAGCGAAAGAGAGAGGAGATTGGGAAAGAGAGGGCGAATAAAATGGCAAGGGTGAAGTGGGGGAGAGAAAAACGAGAGGCAAATGGAAAATAATGTAAATGCGAGGGAGATGAGTTTGTGATGGGTACTTGGTATGTCTTGACTTGAGCGAAGACCTCCCCGGCAACGGTGCCAGAAATCCTTCTTGCTACGTCTTGAGCTTGCGTTGGTTTTCCTTGAAGAGGAAAGGGTGATGCAGCAATAGTAGCGTAAGTATTTCCCTCAGTTTTTTAGAACCAAGGTATCAATCCAGTAGGAGGCTCCTCAAAAGTCCCACGCACCTACACAAACAAACAAGAACCCACAACTAACGCAATAAAGGGGTTGTCAATCCCTTCACGGCCACTTGCGAAAGTGAGATCTGATAGAGGTAATATGATAAGATAAATATATTTTTGGTATTTTATGATATAGATAGGAAAAGTACAGACGCAAATAAAAGTAGATTGAAAGCTTATATGATAAGAGATTGACCCGGGGGCCATAGGTTTCACTAGTGGCTTCTCTCAAGATAGCATAAGTATTACGATGGGTGAACAAATTACTATCGAGCAATTGATAGAAAAGCGCATAATTATGAGATTATCTAGGCATGATCATGTATATAGGCATCACGTCTGTGACAAGTAGACCGACTCCTACCTGCATCTAGTACTATTACTCCACACATCGACCGTTATCCAGCATGCATCTAGAGTATTAAGTTCATAAAGAACAGAGTAACGCATTAAGAAAGATGACATGATGTAGAGGGATAAACTCATGCAATATGATATAAACCCCATCTTTTTATCTTCGATTGCAACAATACAATACGTGCCTTGCTGCCCCTGCTGTCACTGGGAAAGGACACCGCAAGATTGAACCCAAAGCTAAGCACTTCTCTCATTGCAAGAAAGATCAATCTAGTAGGCCAAACCAAACTGATAATTCGAAGAGACTTGCAAAGATAACTTAATCACACATAAAAGAATTCATAGGAGATTCAAATATTTCTCATAGATAAACTTGATCATATACCCACAATTCATCGGATCTCAACAAACACACCGTAAAAAGAGTTACATGAAATAGATCTCCAAGAAGATCAAGGAGAACATGGTATTGAGATTCAAAGAGAGAGAAGAAGCCATCTAGCTAATAACTATGGCCCCGAAGGTCTGTGGTAAACTACTCACAACTCATCGGAGAGGCTATGGTGTTGATGTAGAAGCCCTCCATGGTCGATTCCCCCTCCGACGGAGCGCCGACGAAGGCTCCAAGATGGGATCTTGCGGATACAGAAGGTTACGGCGGTGGAAATAGTTTTTCGTGGTCGCTTCTGATGTTTTTGGGGTACATGGGTATATATAGGAGGAAGAAGTAGGTCGGTGGACGCCCGAGGGGCCCATGAGACAGGGGGCGCGCCCAGTAGGGGGGGCGCCCTCCACCCTTGTGGCCGCCTCATTTATTTCTTGACTTCCACTCCAAGTCCTCTGGATCACGTTCATCGCAAAAATCACGCTCCCGAAGGTTTCATTCCATTCGGACTTCGTTTGATATTCCTTTTCTTCGAAACACTGAAATAGGCAAAAAAACAGCAATACGGGCTGGGCCTCCGGTTAGTAGGTTCGTCCCAAAAATGATATAAAAGTGTAAAGTAAAGCCCATAAACATCTAAAATGGGTAATATAATAGCATGTACCATTCAAAAATTATAGATACGTTGGAGATGTATCATAAGGCGAGCGCGCCTGCGTCCGTCTCGTGTCCGCGCCGACGCAAATCAGGCTAAAAAATGTGCCGAGAATGGGTTGCCCGTGATGAAGAGCGGACGCGTGTCCGTTTGGGTCGGCGCATCGGGTCGACTTTTGTGTCCACGCCGACCCAAACGGACGCCAGCGGACGAAATGAGTCGCCCCGTTGGAGTTGCTCTAAGAGCATCTCCAGCCGCGCCCCCAACAAGGCCCCCCAGGCGACTTTTTGGCCGCCGGCGCCAGAAAATCGACCCATTCGCGCCCTCAAGGGCTCAGTTTTTGCCGGCTCGGGCCGAAATTGGTGCCGGCGGACCCAACCCAAACCCGGCGTGCCGGGGGCGCTCGGGGGCGCTGGGCGAATCGTTTTTGGCGCGAAAGAGCCGCGGGCCAGCCACGTTAGCGACTCGTCTATCTTCTCGTTGCTTCGTCGTCCTCATTGCCTCGTTTCCCGCGGCAAATCAATGCCAAAGCTGCCGCGCACTGCCGCGCCGGTCAGCCTCCATTCATGCCTCACGGGCTGCGCAGTGAAGACCGGACAACGCGCATCCCCCTCGCCCGCCACGCGTACGTGGCGCCTCCGCCTATATAAGGCGACCCCAGCGCGCTGGAGGCACGCACAGAGCCTCCACCGCTGACGTGTCATTTCTCCCCCTTCCTCCCTCTCCTCTCACCGTCTCTAGTTCAAAGCATGCCCGAGCGCTTCCCCGGCGACGACGCAGCGGCGAACGGCTTCGGCCGCCGCCACCTTCACGAGGACGAGGCTCGGCTCCTCTTCAAGGCCGAGTACCCGGTCCCGTCGGACATGCGGGTGCTCGGGGCGTGGAGAATCAGCGCCGGCGGTGTCCCGGTGCCACCACCGCCCACCGGGGTGGCGCGATGTGCGGAGATCGCGCGTATCCGCGCCTCCCTACCGCGGGCGGCGTGGGAAGGACCGCGGTACGTCCCCGACAGCCTGCTCTGGGAGCCATTCTTCCACCGCCGCCATGCCGAACAGCTCGAGGCCACGAACGGTGTCGTGCCCTTCAGAAGGATCAACTCCGAGGGGTGGTGCCGATGGTGGGGCGTGCCCAGCCACACGCTGAAGGCCGTTCTCGAGTACATCGAGGGCGACAACACGCCGAGGCTCGAGTACCCCGCTCCCCCGTCCTTCTCTCGCTGACATGGGAGCTCGTGGACGCTGAGGCGCATGGAGCAGCCCGAGGCGTCCTCCTCCTTGTTCGGCCGCTCGTCCGGCTCTCCCTGCCTCCGCCCCGTCAAACCGGAACCCCAGGACACGCCTGTCAGCGGGCGCACCCGCAACTCCGGCGTCCGCATCGGCGACACCACCCTCCTGGACGCCTTGTCCTCGTCGCGCCCAAGCCCGAGCCCGGCCTCCCCGCGGAGTACGAGGAGATAGCCCGGCGCGGCTTCTCCGATGAGGAGTCCCTAAAGTGGGCGCGGGATGACTACCTCCGCGACGAGATGGTCCGGCAGCGCCGGGCCCTGGAGGAGATAGCCGCCCGCAAACATGGGCGCCAGGACGAGCACGGCGTCGTGATCCTCGACAGCGATGACGACGGGGACGCCCCCGGACCGTCCAACCCGCCGCGCCAGCTGGGGGAGGGTTGCAGCAGGGACGGCGGCCGCGGCAGAGGCGGCGGCGACGACGACGACGACGATGACGACGGCGGCGACTACACGCAGTTCTATAGCCTCCTCGGCATGTAGAACTGCAAGGGCGGCGGGCGGCGAGGAGCGGCGAGGGAGACGGCGAGGAGCAGCCTAGTAGTTTTTTTTTCATTTTGGTAAAATATTTTTAAATATGAACGAACTCGCCGAAGTTTGGTTGAATTTACGCCATGTTTGTGCCGTTATTTAAATTTTTAAAAAACATGGGCGCCGGGACTGGGGGGCATCACGCCCCCAGCACCGAATGTATCGTTGGCTCGCCCCTAGGGGGCGATTTTTAGCCCCTCCTGGGGGCCAACGGTTGGAGATGCTCTAACAGAGTAGATGTCTATTGTAAAGTAATGTGTCAAATCCAAAAAGAAGAAAGACAACACACTCTTTTATTTCTCCACAAAGAAATACATGTTTTATAAAAAAAGGAGAATGAAAATTTTGAACTTTTTAAACACAGCACAATCGCAGATGCTCACATATGCGCACATACACTCTTTCCACCCTTATGGGGACCTCCGAGATACTGAGCCATCATCTTGAGATTGATAAAGTCAACACAGCCACCTCGTAGTCAACGGGGACATCTACTCTCATTGAACGAACATTGCCGAAAAGTCTGAAATTAATACAGGAAAATACCACCCAAGTCTAATATTTGAACCCCTGATGGGTTTGTTCTATCACATGAAACTACCGTCCAAGTTAATGAATAATTTTTTTGCGAGAAAAACTTTCGATCTATTCATCAATTGTTAAGGTAGTACAAAGAACATCAGAAGTAAAAAAAATACATCCAGATTGGTAGACCACCTAGCGACGACTACAAGAACTGGAGTGAGCCGATGGTGCGTCGCCGTCATCTCCCCTTCCTCATGAGAGCGGGGCAAACCTTGTCATAGTAGACACTTGGAAAATCGCCGTGTTAATGCCCCATAGAACCAAAGCATCAGAAAGCAACCGCAGCTGATGAGGAGAAGTGTAGATCGAAAAGCTCCAACTTGTAGACACGCAAACACAGACGAATAAAGACCGGATCCACCGAAGACAAACGCCGATCAAATCCCACGAGATCCGCCGGAGATAAACCTCCACACAAACTCCGATGATGCCAGAAACACCACCAGAATGAGGGTTAGGCGGGGAGGACCTTATTCAATCTACAGAGAGCTGTCGCCGCCTCGTACGTCTGAGCAGGACACAAACCCTAACAAACTATAAAAAAAAAGAGCCCTTCCGTCGGCAAAGGCCCGGTTCCACCGCGCCCCCAAAATCCTAAGACCACGTGAGGCGAGGTAGACCAACGACGGCGTCAGCGGAAGGCAGGAGAAACCGTAGCACGCTGGTGCGGTGTACAAGCGGCCCCGTGTGCGTGAGCTAATGAAAAACTTGATAAGCGGTACTCCTTTCATTCATAAATATAAAATGTTTTGAATATTTCAATATAAACTATGACAAATTGAAATGAATGAAAAGTATAAATATTCTCTATATACATCTGATTTGAAAAAAAGTAATAAGATTATATATTTTTGAACCAAGGGAGTATTTAACAAGCATGAATGCTTTGCTGGTCGTTGATAAACAGCAAGAAGATGCGCCTTTTAATCACCACAACCTTTTTCTTAACATGTTTATTTATACAGCTGTGTGGTTTCGTTCTTATCGCAAAGGCCAGGAAGCTGAAACTCTGAATTAAAAAAGCCAACGAAGAAAACAAAACAGCACGTGATCATATTCTGGTGCCTGCCTACTGTATGCTTCGAAGCACTAAACGCGAGTCGCACCCATATCACCACTGTGCAGATGAGTCCATGTGAGCGTGGGTGACCCTATCCGGCGGAGCCTGGCGATCGATTGCCACCGCGGCTCGACGGCGGACACGTGTGAGACGGCAGCCGGGGGGAAGCAAAGCCTCGAGGCTTCACATTTGCAGGGCCACCAGCCGCCGGAGGCAATGGCACGTGAACGGAGGTTCTCGCTCTTGCCTTCTCCCCAAGTATTTGACCACGCGTAACGAATTTGTACCACTCAGTCACTAGTTAGTCACGCACGAAACAGACAAGCGACCGGCAAGAGCGTCTACAGCCGGACACCTATCCACCCAAAACGGCCGTGCAGGTTGCCTGGTCACTGTTCGAAAGAAAAATAATATTACCCAACCAATTGTTCATGTCCCGCTCAAACGTTTGAACTGACCGGCAACATCTATATCCAGCTCATATGTGAGGCGGATATGAGACGCTCGAACAGGCCCGTCACGTGTTGACCTAGAAATACCGGGCACCATCGCAATGCCGCTTCTTTGCATGGTTAGCCCTGAAAAACATGTGTTGGACTTCAGATAGGCTAGCAAGGAGAGGACTACCGCACCAATCAGCATGCCCGTTGTGCGACCAGGAGCCGGAGACGTTAAATCATGTGCTGCTCACATGCGTCTTTGCCAGAACTGTGTGGGCAGCGGTTGGAGAGGCGCTGGGTAAGCTTGGATGGAGGCCAAACCACGAGGATGAGTTAGGAGAGTGGTTGTGTGCCAAGAAAGGAGACAACTACCTCGGCACCAAGGACACACATACTATTTTGCTACTGGTCATGTGGGAGCTATGGTAGCATCACAATGCAATCGTTTTGACGGCGTGTCACCGTCGATGGAGAGGCTCATGGACAAGGTAAAATCCGAGTGCATGTTATGGGCATCAGCGGGGTTGTTCAAAGGGAAGTTGGAGGGGTTCCTGGGTGGATTACATAGGTGGATGAATAGGGAGGAGTAGGATATGTGCAGATGTAAGTGGAGCGTGTACGTGTTGTAAGGCCGTACAAGCTTGTAATGTAACTGTGGAGACATGCTTTGCCCTTCTTTTTTAATATATGATATGCACACTCGTGCATATTCGAGAAAAAAAACAGGCCCGTCACGTCGGATCTTGCCCACTCTGGTCCATTCGACTCCATATAAATTGGACCTTGTTCGCACTCTCGACAAAACCTAGCCGCATTTCGCTCCACTCCACCCCCTCCCACAGTACAAGGTCCTCTCCGGCGAGGTCCGGCGTACTCTTTCATGGAGGCCACTGGATCCGACTACGAGATGTCCAGATCCGGAGACTAGGAGCTCATCTCTTACAACCTTGAGGAGCAGATGAACGTCCACGCTGCTCTCCAACGCTCCCTGAAGAGTTTGCCCTCCCAGGTCTTTAGCGAGCTGGCGAAAATTGATTGCCCAAATGGCGCGTGGATCCAGGACCGGTGGATCAAGGTGTGTGCCCGCTGCATCGTCGGATGTCAGGACCACCACATGGCGCAACCCTTGCATGACAACCCAAGAACAAAGTTTTCTTTTGGGTGCTTCTGCATGACAGGTTAAATACCAGCAATCTTTTGAAGAGGAAAAACTTTGAGTTGGATTGTTACAATTGTGTTGTCCTGATGCTCTTGGTCCGTGGTGAGGATGATTTAGGCTACTAGGGTTTCCGCGCCGCCACCGCTGGCTCCCCCGCACGGAGCCGCCGCCGCGGGCGGAGCCCGCCGTCGCAGCTCGCCCTCTCCTGCTCCCCTACCCCTTCCCCCTCTCCTCCCTTCCCCGTACCCCCGCGTCACTTCCCCGAGCGAGGCGACCGGGGGCTCCCGCCCCGTCCTTCCCAGTGCCCCTCCCCTTCTCCTCATCCCGCCGCCGCCGGCCTGGGCCACCAGGGCTTGCTCGCGTGGTGCCGCCGGCGGCGTCCCCATTCTCGCCCCGCGTAGCGCCACGGCTTGGGCGGCTGGCAGCGGCGCACTTCGGCGATAGCGAATCCGGCGGCGGCGTGACTCCTTAGGTAGCGCGGTGCCGGGTGGCACGGTGGTGGTGGCGTGGATGCTTGGCGGCGGGGCGTCGTGGTGGCTGGCGGCTGTGCCCTCCCGGCCCAGATCGGGGCCCTTGGGCGGGCCTGACCGGGGCTTCTCGGCGGCATCTCCGGCGTACGACGGGGCGACTTGTGCGGGGGGTGGCGGCAATGGCGGATCGTGTACTGCAGCACGGCGACGGGGGCTTCATGAGCCCGTTTCCAGCTCGGTCGGGCCTATCTGGGCTTCGGCGCGGGTGAGGGATTCCTGGATTAAGGGGTATCCGGACAGCCAGACTATATACTTTGGCCGGACTGTTGGACTATGAAGATACAAGATTGAAGACTTCGTCCCGTGTTCGGATGGGACTCTCCTTTGCGTGGAAGGCAAGCTTGGCTATTCGGATATTAGATCTCCTTCTTTGTAACCGACTCTGTGTAACCCTAGCCCTCTCCGTTGTCTATATAAACTGGAGGGTTTAGTCCGCAGGACAAGAACAACAATTATAATCATAGGCTAGCTCCTAGGGTTTAGCCTCTACGATCTTGTGGTAGATCAACTCTTGTAATACTCATATCATCAAAGATCAATCAAGCAGGAAGTAAGGTATTACCTCCATCGAGAGGGCCCGAACCTGGATAAACATCATGTCCCCAGTCTCCTGTTACCATTAGCCTTAGACGCACAGTTCGGGACCCCCTACCCGAGATCCGCCGGTTTCGACACCGACATTGGTGCTTTCATTGAGAGTTCCACCGTGTCGTCGCGATAAGGCTTGATGGCTCGTCTCGTTGTCAAGGACAACATCACCTATGGGGGAGCCCTGGCTCTAGGCCAAACTCTCCGGCTTGGCGGCTTCGTCATGACCGCCCGATCGGCTGTCGCGCCGACGATGACTTCACAGGTCATCAAAAACAGCCTCCACGTCAATTCAGAACTCGCCAAACAGATGGACCCAATGGAGCTCTCCTCCCTTAATGAACTCTTGGATCGCATCGCTGCTGTGGGCGTCGCTACGGACTATGACCAGATCGGGCTTAAACCCGACCAAAGGGAGATTTACTCTCCGCCGGTCACCCATGAGATAGCGGTAGTGGAAGAGCATTGTACGAATTCTCCCTCTATTTTGAGGACGAACTATGTCCGGATTTCCGAGCTCTCTGAGCCGGATACCCGCTCGCGGGAGGACATGACCCAAACCCCGAATTTAGAATCGGGCGGCGGGCCGAAGAAATTAGGCAACATCCTAGACCCCGAGCCGCTAAACTCGGAAGCTTCTTTGCCCATGGGTCTCAGATTGGGTCAGGATTCAGATTCAAAACCGCCCACCCACCCAGATTTATTCAATCTTTCACATATCATACAAGAGCCCCAAGAGACAGTACATCATTACTAGGCCAGATTCCTCCTTGTGATAAACAAGGTCAAGGACTATCGCGAGGAAGACGCAATCTCCCTCTTTTGCAAAAATTGCACGGACAAAGGGATCCTCAATGCTATAAGTCACCGTGAGATAGTACACTTTGCTGACTTAGCGGCCATAGTGCAGAAGTACTGCATGATGGAAAGCGCCTGGAAAACCCAAACAAACTTCTGGGATAATCCGACTCTCACTAAACCCTTCGTCCGAACTAAAAGGGCAAACTCTCGTAAGTTACCCGATTCAGTTACCAAAAAACCAAAGCCCGATGCAAGGCGTGAAACCGTATTGGAGGAATGGCTCAATGGGCCATGCAAAATTCACAGCACACCGGATACCACGCCAACACATAGCCTTAGAGCATGCTGGATACTCTGGCAGGTAGCAAAGAGCGGCGAGGATCTCCTCATAAACCATACAACAGAGCAACATCCTGCCGGAAATAACAATATGGTATTGACAGTCTTCGAGACTTTCGCCTCAAATAATAGGCGCAAGCGAGCTCAACGCAGTCTCGCCGAAGTTTGCCACGTGGCAACAATAAATCCGTGGAACGACACGGCCATAACTTTCAATGCCAGTGACGAACCTCAATTCCGAACAGTCCGGGCACCAGCCGCCTTGGTCCTTAGTCCAATCATGGACGGCTTCCGGCTCACTAAAGTGCTGATGGACGGCAGAAGCGGATTAAACCTCATCTACGAGGAAACACTCAACAAGATGGAAATTGACAAGAGCCGCATCGAGCGAAGCATCACGACCTTCAGGGGAATCATCCCTAGTCGAGAGGCACGGTGTGCGGGAAAAATCACACTGGATGTGGTATTCGGCACGCCGGAGAATTACAGGTCCGAAGAAATCACGCTCCAAGTGGCCCCGTTTAGCAGCGGATACCACGCCCTCTTAGGGAGGGACGCATTCACAAGCTTTCAAGCTATACCCCATTACGGGTACATGAAGCTCAAAATGCCCGGACCCAATGGAATCATCACTCTAGCTAGTGACCCGGACATCGCACTCCGCGCCAAAAATAAAACTGTCGCACTAGACCCGGAGGCATTATTCGAAGCCCTCACGGCCGAAGAACTAACAACGCTGCGTGCTACAGTGGACAGAGACGACGTGATACTCGACAAGCGACCCAAGTCCACCTCTTTCAAGCCCGCGGACGAGATAGTCAAATTCCAGGTCCACCCAACGGACCCCACAAAGACAACTGCCATTGGGACACAGTTGAACCCCACAATGGATGCCGCACTGCGAGATTTCCTACGTGAGAATTGTGACATTTTCGCATGGCATCCTTCAGACATGCCGGGCATCCCACGCAGGCTGGACGAACACAGCCTCAATATACTGAAAGGATACAAGCCAGTCAAGCAGACTCTTAGGCGCTTCTCAGAGCCTAAGCGGCAAGCCATGGGAGAAGAGCTAGCCAAGCTACTCGAGGCCAGATTCATCAGAGATATAAAACATCCAGATTGGCTAGCAAACCTGGTAATGGTACCAAAAAAGGACAAATCCTGGCGCCTATGTGTCGATTTCAAGGACCCCAATAAGGCTTGCCCTAAGGATCCCATCCCCCTCCCTCGCATTAACCAAATCATTGACGCCACCGCAGGACATGACTCACTGTGTTTCCTCGACGCATACCCGGATACCATCAGATAAAGATGGCGGAGTCCGACCAATCCGCAACGGCCTTCATAACGCCAAATGGCCCCTTCTGTTTCAACACTATGCCTTTTGGGCTCAAAAACGCTGACGCAACCTATCAACGATTCAGACATGCCTGGAGAAGAAAATCGGCAAAACAGTGGAGGCATACGTGGACAACATGGTCATCAAAACAAGACACGTCGAAACTCTAATAGATGACTTGAGACTAATGTTCGACAACCTCCGAACATACGACATCAAGGTCAACTCGGAAAAATGTGTCTTCGGCGTACCCTCAGGGAAGTTGCTCGACTTCATTGTTTCCAATAGAGGAATCGAAGCAAATCCGGCAAAAATCCGAGCTCTGTCACAATTGGCTATCCCAACAGACCTCAAGAAGATCCAGAAACTAACTGGATGTGTGGCTGCCTTAAGCCGCTTTATCTCCCGATTAGGAGAAAAGGCACTACCTCTTTATCGCCTTCTTCGGCGCACCGAACACTTCGAGTGGACGGATGTGGCCACGGACGGACTGGAAGAAATAAAGACCCTATTGGCCAGCAATCCAGTCCTGACCGCGCCAAATACTGGCGAACCAATGCTATTATACATAGCTGCAACACACCAGGTTGTAAGCGCGGTGCTCGTCGTAGAACGAGAAGCAGACGGACACAAGTTCCCGCTCCAAAAGCCGGTATATTATGTGTCCACTGTCCTCACTCCATGCAAATCCATATACCCACACTATCAAAAGATAGCATACGCGGTCTTCATGGCATCCCGGAAGCTACGACACTACTTTCAAGAGTGTTTGATTACGGTGGCCTCCGAAGTACCACTCAATGACATAATAAATAACCGCGATGCTACGGGCCGGATCGCCAACTGGGCTATTGAGCTCCTTCTGTTCGACATTACATACAAACCACACCGAGCCATCAAGTCGCAAGTACTGGCTGACTTTGTCGCCGAATGGACAAAAGCCGAACTCCCTAAATGGTACAACGCCTACTCCAATTGGATCATGCACTTCGACGGCTATAAAATACTGGCCGGACTGGGAGCGGGTTTGTCCTGACATCCCCCACCGGAGACACGGTCCAATACGTACTCCAAATATTATACACAGACTCCAACAATGCAGCCGAATATGAGTCTCTGTTGCATGGTCTTCGGATGGCAGTCTCCATGGGCATCCAATGCCTAGAAGTGCGTGAGGACTCGAAACTCGCAATATCACAAGTAAATGGAGACTTCAATGCTAAGGATCCAAAAATGGCGGCCTACCATAATGCCGTCCTCAAAATATTAGCTCGGTTCGAGGGGCTTGAATTCCACCATGTGGTCCGAGAAAACAATCAAGCGGCGGACATCCTTGCCCGCATCGGCGCTAAACGCGACCCCGTCCCACCTAATATCTTCTTAGAAAGGCTGTTCAAGCCATCCGTGGTATGGGAAGGGGAGTCCGGCAATACCAGCCCGACTCCGAACACAACCCCAGATTCCGAACCATCTGATATAATCGGAGGCTCTGCCACCGAAATAACGCCTTCGGCCCACGAAATTATGGCTGTCATCGCCCCGTGGACCGAGCCCTTCTTAGCCTACCTAAATAGGCAAGAGCTCCCCGAGGACCAAAATGTGGCACGTTGTATTGTGCAACATTCTAAGGCCTACAAAGTCCATGAGGGAGATCTTTATAAAAAAAAGCGCCACCAGAGTGCTCTAAAGATGCATCTCCGAAGAGGAAGGGCGACAGCTCTTAGCCGAAATCCATGCCGGACTCAGCGGGCACCACACTGCAGCTCAGGCACTTGTAAGCAAGGCCTTTCGTATAGGTTTTTACTGGCCGACAGCCCGGGCAGATGCACAGGACCTTGTCCAACATTGCGTTCGTTGCCAACTCTTCGCCAATCAGAGCCATATGCCCCCTACCGCTCTCCAAACAATCCCCGTAACTTGGCCCTTCGCGGTCTAGGGGTTGGACATGGTCGGACCTCTTAAAGGGGGAAGCCATAAGAAAAAATACTTATTGGTCATGGTGGACAAGTTCACCAAATGGATAGAAGCCAAACCAGTTAAAACGGCCGAATCCAGACGAGTGATAGACTTCATATCAGGGGTTGTACACCGTTACGGTGCCCCCCACAACATCATCACTGACAATGGCTCAAATTTCACAGCCGATGAGGTGAAAACTTGGTGTGACAACATGGGCATCAAGCTCGATTGCGCCTCTGTCTATCACCCCCAAACAAACGGCCAAGTCGAACGTGCAAATGGTCTCATCATGAGCGGCATCAAACCCAGACTAGTGTGATCCTTGAAGGAATCAGACACGCATTGGGTCAAGGAGCTCGACTCCGTACTTTGGGGGCTGCGGACCACGCTGAATCGTACCACTGGATACACACCATTTTTATGGTGTACGGCGCAGAAGCAATGCTACCCTGCGACATAATCCATGACTCACCTCGCATGCGCATGTACGAAGAGAAGGAAGCCGAACTAGATCGGCAGGACAACTTAGATGCCCTGGAGGAGGAGCGTGACGTCGCCAAAGCTTGTTTCGCATTCTGTCAGCAGCAGGCTCAAAGCTATCAAAGCAGAGAAGTACGGGCCAAAACTTATAACGTTGGCGAACTAGTTCTACGCCTACCGGAGAAGAAGAAGGACAAGCTCAAATCCAAGTGGGAGGGTCCCTTCATCATTGATAAAGTTCTCACCGGAGGACCGTACCGTCTGTGCAATACATCTGATAACAGACTCGAGCCGAACCCATGGAACGCGGCCAGACTCCAAAGATTCTACGCCTAGTGCCGAACTCAGTGTTCGTCTCCTTACCTCCGCTCTTTCAATTATGTCCTCCTTCTTCCTTTCTCGCCCTCTTTACCTTTTTCACATAAAGCCTTAAATACTGTATGGATGCTTTGATCGCTCTGTCCGTACTATGCGTGCTCACTATACCTGGGGGCTTCCTATACAGAAGCTAAATATAATTACTCTAATGGCTCCTTGCCAACCACATATGTGTTTTCTTTCCATATGTGCCTTTTCTTCACCATTATATGCATCGATATGACTTAAGTTTTGGCCATGCTGGGTTGCCTGGCTCTTGTGTTTATGCCCTACGTTCCCGTTAATTCGGCTAGGGCATAAGGGGAGCACCTCTGCGATTGTTACTGCCGGTTCAGCCGGATGTGTACCTTAGACTGGGTGAACCCAAAAGCTAGCGTTCTTAAGGGAATATTCGGTCGGTGAACAAAAGATGTTTTCGTTTATTGCAACGTGAATCCCAAGATGTTTTGTTTCCTGCGCTTCCGTTCGCAGTTCGGACATGCACATCGATGCATGCGCACCCAGGGAAAGGAACCCCTAACGGAACTATTCTCTCTGGAAGATGTTTCTTACTATCCATGTAATATAACATAACTAGTTGGGTACTTGTCTGTTCAAGCACTTATGACCCCTACGTCTGGTTTCCACGCATACCCCGGTTTTTCATAACTGCGCGGGTATTCGGATACACTTCGGACTGTCGGGTCCGGGGGCTAAAGCGAAAAGGTCCGCCATGACAAATGATTTTCAATCTGGCTAGGGACTACATAGGTCCATTAAATTACATAGTCACTTGGACTGGCTATATTCTTCCTCTATACCATCCAACAGGCTGTCTAGCCTACAATCCTATTAGGAATACTTTGCGGCTAACACTACTTGGTCATATACCAGACTTACGGGTATCTCTTGCCCATCTGACCCCACCGGCCAGACTTCGGCCATATGGTTCGGGTCAATCTTGGCGTATCGCGTCTTCACCATGGCCCATGCTTCCCTCGCACCTTGTCGGCAAGCTGATATCTTCCATAATCGGAAGCGCCGACGTGCTCCCTTGAGCATCTCCACAAGCTCGCTCATGCCTCCTGGCAGGGAAGAAGACGGCCACAAGGCCTGTGCAATACCCTACATCACCTGTCGAGCTCGCTCGTGCAGTTGTGAAAGATCTTGCAGCAAATCACCTGCGGATCTAGGCATCTCCTCTCCAGGACGGCCCGTCAGCATACCTACAGACATAACTCTGTTAATTCGCTTCCTCGCTGAACTGTTCTGCAGCTTGTTTAAAGCACTTACTATAAATGCCGTGTCGAAGCCTCCTGTTCTCCTTTACGGAGTCAGCAAGCTGAGCCCGAACATCTGCCAGCTCGACGCTCAGTCGGATATTGGCATCTTGGAGATTATTTTTCTCTTGAATAACCTGCGTCATTATCTTTCACGATCTTCAGATTCTCTTTGGGATTGTCTGTAGAATCTTTTGTTAGATTCGTCAACCATGCCGAATACATTACTGGTATACGTCCTCATAAATTCCTTTACCAAGGTAAGTATTACCAGAAGAGGCCTTTTGGGATTCCTCTACTCCGGCAACTGCGGCTTTCAGCTGGGTCTTGCATTCCTCCAACTCCTGAGATAAATGGGTATTCTTCTCTACAAGAACCTAGGCATACAATGACCCTTAAATCAGTTGCGCCAACTGTTTCAAGTCTCAGGGGCTACTACTACACATACTTATCAAATTTTCTTACCCATATATCCTTCGCATACTGGTCTGTCGCTCTGGCAAGTCCATCTTGAGCGGCACGGATATATGCATCTCCGGAGTTGAAGGCATTGAAAGCCTCCTCGAAAAAAATACCATTGCGGAGTACGGCCCGTCTGCGCCGGAGATTCATGGCGCTCTCCACTTTGGAGTTTGTAGAGGAAATCCTGTCCGCATCCTCTGTAGGAGGGCAATTTGGCGATGCCCCCACGTCATCCTCCACCCGTGAGTCCGGTTCAGGAATCCGGCTGCTTGAGGCGTGGCCGGCAGGGTCTCTGGATATAGTCCGGCGGCTACTCTTTCTGCCAGGACATAATGAAAACTGTCACATTCCGGCAAAAATAATCACAGAGCAAGTTTGATTTGTACCTCTGCACCGGCGTCTCAATCCTAACCGCCTTCCTCTTAAGCCTGCCCGGCCCGGGTGCCCTTTGCTGATGAGCCCCCGCGGACTCGGCACGGTGTCCTGATGGCCGTTTCTATAAAAATATGACATATGTGCGTAAGGTACGACGTAATTCGGAAGTTAGGGCTCTGGCTTTACTTACATTCGACACTGGGAGTAGCCCGGGATAATCGGCGAGGATAGCCACCAAGGCACCGTCACAGCTTGCTTGATAGAATGTCCCATCGACAAGCTCCACAAATATATCCGGATCTTCTTCAAGTCCGGGGTTGAGAGCCCGGCCAGGATCCTCTGGCTGCGGAGGTGGGCTGTTGAACTCTTTCACGGCCCTTTTCAGTTCCTACTTTGAAAATAGCAAGGTGATTGGTATCAAAGGACACGAGAATGAATAGAGTCGAGTAAAGAATGACAGCTTACCCAACTTGGGGGGTTGTACATGGAAAATCCATCCCGTGGCTTAATGTGGAGGAACTCCTCTTCTTCTCCTTTTATAAACCAGACAATATTCTCACCAGAGCGGTGGCGGAGTCCGGACCTTTACGACCGCAGCGGGTGGCATCGTCTTCTCCATTGAAGTGCCACATGGGTTTCCCCTGATATTGAAGTGGCTGCACCCCCCGCATTATGCATATTGACATGACTTCTATTATTGTCAGTCCTGATTGGGCCAGTATTTTCATCCTGCCCATCAGATAGAGGACATCTCTGTCGTCTTCCTCCTGGGGGCTCCGAGGGCGCCAACTTTGGCGTTTCTTTAGCAGGGCGTTGTCGAACTCAGGAAGGCCTGGCCGGACTGGGTCCGGAAGGGGAACATCATCTACATAAAACCATTCTGAAGGCCAATCTTCGGATGCCTTCTTTGGAGTGCCGGACAGGTATCCGCCTGGGCGACGCGCCATATTTCGGCTCCGCCCACTTGATATATAGATCCCTCCTAGTTGCGAGGGACAAGGCAGAATAGCCTCTTCCATAACCCGAAATGAGCTTCGCAGCCCAAGAATAGCTCGCAGAAGGCAATATACACTGCGATTTGCAATATGGAGGCAAGAGTGAAGTTATACAGCTGGAGGCCGTAGGACTCCAGGAGCCCGCGGAGGAATGGGTGGATTGGAAACCCAAGTCCTCTCAGCAAATATGGGACAAGGCATACCCGCTCCCCTCTAGATGGGTTTGGAAAGTTCTCCACTTGATCCCCGCCGTTATAGGTGGCTAGTCCGGCTCGGACGGGGACCATGTATGCAGGTGGGAGAAACCCTTGGGTCTGCAGCTGTACTAAACGGCTATGAGGGAGAGAACACTTTTTCCAATCACCCGACGTGGAGCTACGGGAGCGAGAAGAGGAGCTGCGGCGACCGGCCATGGTGGAATGGATTTTTTCGAACACGCTATGTTGAATGCTTGCTTGGGGGAAGATGGTGAGATTTGGATCTGAGGATCCCCGTCTCTTCAAATAGACGGTTCGCTTACAGGGTTAGGGTGGCAAATGTTAAAATGCCCCGGCTCCTCGTATTCACTCGACACATGGAGATGGCCATTATTGATGCACAGAAGCCGAGGAGTACAACATCAATGGGAAGCCGGACACTGTTTGCTACGACAGGTATTCTGGATTTGGAGAAGAACCCGCCTTGCAATGCCGAAGACAATCTGCACGCCGGACTCATCGTCATTGAAGCCTGGTTCAGGGGCTACTGAGGGATTCCTGGATTAGGGGGTATCCAGACAGCCGGACTATATACTTTGGTCGGACTGTTGGACTATGAAGATACAAGATTGAAGACTTCGTCCCGTGTCCGGATGGGACTCTCCTTTGTGTGGAAGGCAAGCTTGGCGATTCAGATATTAGATCTCCTTCTCTGTAACCGACTCTGTGTAACCCTAGCCCCCTCCGGTGTCTATATAAACCGAAGGGTTTAGTCCGCAGGACAAGAACAACAATCATAATCATAGGCTAGCTCCTAGGGTTTAGCCTCTACGATCTCGTGGTAGATCAACTCTTGTAATATGCATATCATCAAGATCAATCAAGCAGGAAGTAGGGTATTACCTCCATCGAGAGGGCACGAACCTGGGTAAACATTGTGTCCCCAGTCTCATGTTACCATTAGGCTTAGACGCACAGTTCGGGACCCCCTACCCGAGATCCACCGGTTTTGACACTGACAGCGGGGGCGAAATATGGTTTCGGGGGGAGCTGGAGCCCGCATGAGCGCCGTTCGTGGCCATGGGCCACTTCTCAGCTTCCCCTTTCCCCTGGTCGGTCTATGGTCGCGGCTGCCTGGTTTGCCCCTCTTGCTACGTCCGGCCGGTTCCTGCCATGGGCAGTGGACACTAATAGGAAAAACCTTATACACAGAATGTTACTAGCAGCGCGGGTTAAAATAGGGTGCTGCTCCTACTTAGCAGTAGCGCACGAGCGTAGACTGCGCTACTGATACGAACGTAGCCGTAGCGCATTAGGAGAAAACAATGCTACTACTAATATTGTCACGACATAGCCACCAGACTAGGAATAGTAGTAGCGCTTGTTTCTTAAACGCGCTGCTGCTATTGAACTTAGTAGTAGTGCTTTTTCCCAACACTTGTTGCTGCTAACTTTAGTCCACTCGTTGCAACTAAGTTTAGTCCCACCTCGCTCCGCGAATAGGGTGTTTACCACCTTAAATACGTTACTTCTCAAACCATCACAACCACTTGGACTTCATTGAACTCTATGTGTAGGATATGTGGCTGCAATAGGAATCTTCGCCAGTTCTTAAACGGACGAAGATTCCTATTGACAATTTAGATTCTACACAAAAAGATCATTGATGGACAATGTATTTTTGATTTTTTTACATGCTTAGCCTTAGCTTAGCAGTATCATGTTTTTGAGAACGCGCTGCTGCTAGAGAAATAGCAGTAACGCTTTTCTACGTAGAACGAGCTACTATTTTGGAGTTTAGTAGTAGCGCTTTATACTAACATACGCTCCTGCTAAACGCCACCTATCTTCCCCAACCGACCGCCCCCACTCTCCCTCTCCACTCTCACTCTCCTCTGCACCCCCGTCGTCTGATGCCGCCGTCGTTCCCCGAGCACCGTCGTCGCCCGCCGCCGCCGACGCTCCTGCTCCTCCTCCACTGAGGTAGTCCCTCCATCCCTCCTCCCTCCTTCCTCTCTCTCTTCTCCCCTCCTCCTCCCTCCTCCTTACCATGCCCCTCCCTCCTCCTCCGGCCGCCTCTCCTCCCTCCTCCTGCGGCCAAGCCCTCCGC
>NC_041385.1:651716334-651758137 GCF_002162155.2 Triticum dicoccoides
CTCACTCCTCCTCCTCCCTCCTCCCTCCTCCCAGCGCCCTCCTCCCCCTCCTCCTCTCTGTTTTTACTGTTTTGTAGTAACTGTTTAATAGAAATAGTTTATTTAGGAATTGCTTAATAGAACTAGTTGAATTAGTATGAAAATTAATTATTTTTATTAATAGTAAGTGCTTAGTTGAACTAGTTGAATTAATAGAACTAGTTTGTTTTTAGTAAGAAATTTTAGGTATATGCGATTTGATGATCTAATTAAAATTTTACTATAGAACTAGTTTATTTTTAGTAAGAAAGTTAATAAAACTAGTTTATTTTTAGTAAGTGCTTAGTTGAACTAGTTGAATTAATAGAACTAGTTGAATTTATGTCATTATTACTTTGTCATCAAAGAATGCTATATGAGATTTCATGATCTAATTAAAATTTTACTCGGTGGAATATGCAGGCTTTGTAGAGTCGTGTCTCCTTGGAGTGATCTTCATCCGAGCTACCTCTACTTCCTCTACACCTGAGTCAGTGAGCTAAAAGTCCACCTCCTCCTTCTACACTCCTCGGTGTTGAATAGAGTAGAACTAGGGCATTTGGTTATGCTTCTTAACCAAATGAAATGTTCGGGTTATAAATATATTGAAATGTTTTTGTCAATATTGAACCATTGAAATGCAATGAGCACAAGTTTATGCTCATTTGCCAAGTGTTGATTCATTTCCGAGTAGCCTATGTTTTGCCGGAGTGTTGATTTGTTTCCATTCTAGCAAATTTCAGGCGCTCGATATGTCCTATTTTAGCAAAGGTCATGCCAGATTTTTCCATGAATTTAAGCATGACTTGTGCTAGAATATGTAGGAAATATCGAGTGCCCCAGATTTGCTAGAAAGAGAATTAAATGACATTTCGAGTTGACTTTAAGTATGTTGGGGATCCATACATGATAGTCAAAAAATTAGTGAGGGAGAGTCTCCATCATATATGAGAGAAGAAGAATGACGATTATTGTCGTGGGGGTCGCTTCTCCTTCTTCTCTTTGTGCTAGACCTTTGTTATGCACTAGGGGGGGGAGGAGTAGCAACCATCACCGATGGTCGCATATATCAGAGAGGGAGTGCCCACCATATACGTGAGATGAGAGTTTAGGAAGGAAGACTCGACAGACCTAAAGTCAACTCGTTGCATAATGAGTAATAGTGATCTGTCTGTTGAGTTTCCTGGTAGTTGCCTTTGACCGATTTTCAATGTTTCAAATATGAACATATATAGGAAATGTCTGGCGTCCAAAGGGAATTCGGTATGTGCGAATACTGTGAAGATGAGTGCGGCATGTGCGACAGGCCTCACCTAGTTGGTGGTAGGTGCTTCAGCATCGTGCTGGATGAGAACTTCGAAGTGGATACAGTAAGTCAGAACGACGAGTCCTTTTTAGTAATTAAGCATGACTTATGCTACTTCTGCTTTTTTGCTTGAACTTATAATTTTAATATTTTACAATTCTACTAGCATATCCCATGTCATGCAAGAATCTATGTCTTGGATAAGATTGGTTTCAGTACTATGGAAAGTATGGAGGTAAAGAGAGTTCACTTGAGGGCCGAGCATGGTTATACTTTTGCCGCAAAATTATACAATGCAGACACCTACTACTATTTTGAATGCAAAAATTGGAGAGCACTATGCAAGGCTTATGCATTTGAGCCTAATATGGTTATCACCTTTGATATTCGTCCGGAAGATCAAATTGAAGGTAATATCGACATCTGGGTCGATGGGCAGATGCCTCCAGTTCTACCATTATGTGAATTTCTCAACCATATTTATTAAGTAATTTATATTGTTTATTTAAAAAACATGTCCAACACTTGGTAGACATGACCTACTACTGTCCCGGGGCTGAACTAAACCGCGAGGGGATAGGTCATTATGTTTCATGGCTTGAGGATCTTGATATTGTCAAGACAGGTTATTTTCCTCGACTTCAAGATATTAGTACTCAAAACGTGCGATCAGTAGTGTTCGTATTGAACTACGGTCACATCTATTTAGGAAATATGGTAAGATTTTTACTATTTGTCCTCATCAGTGCATCTTTTGCATACATTATTTTTAAGCTAAACTTCATTGCTAAGTATGTTACTACGATGTTCTTCAACATAGAGTCCCAATGAGTGTTGTGCCTCGTTGGATCGAGCCTAATGGTCGCATGACAATGGTTAGCTTACGAACAAGGCATCCTACATTGCACATGAGTGCATTCAAGATTTCTCAAAGCGAGCAAGTCTTAATAGTCAAAGACTGGAGCCAAATTATGAAGGATCGCAGCAAAGAAGTACTAGGTGGCAGCAATCAGAAGCGCGGTCCACAATTAGGATATAAGTTCATGTGCATTCTCCAATATGATGAAGCAGGAGTGCTATACATGTTCTATGCTATTTTACCTAAGAGAGAGTAGCAGGAGTGATTAGCTAGCTAGAATGAGTTTGAAGATGATGATGTGCTACACTATGACTATGACGATTAAATAGCTAGTGTTGCTGGTAATGACTTGTTGGGGAACGTAGCAGAAATTCAAAAATTTTCCTACGTAACACCAAGATCTATCTATGGAGAGACCAGCAACGAGTAGAATGAGAGTGCATCTACATACCCTTGTAGATCGCTAAGCGGAAGCGTTCAAGTGAACGGGGTTGATGGAGTCGTACTCGTCGTGATTCAAATCACCGATGATCAAGTGCCGAACGGACGGCACCTCCGCGTTCAACACACGTACAGCCCGGTGACGTCTCCCACGCCTTGATCCAGCAAGGAGAGAGGGAGAGGTTGAGGAAGACTCCATCCAGCAGCAGCACAACGGCGTGGTGGTGATGGAGGAGTGTGGCAATCCTGCAGGGCTTCGCCAAGCACCTACGGGAGAGGAGGAGGTGTCACGGGAGGGAGGGAGGCGCCAAGGGCTCAGGTATAGATGCCCTCCCTCCCCTCCACTATATATAGGGGCAGGGGAGAGGGGGGAGGCGCAGCCTTGCCCCCTCCTCCAAGGAAGGGGTGCGGCTAAGAAGGGGGGAGGAGTCCATCCTCCCCAAGGCACCTCGGAGGTGCCTTCCCCTTTGAGGACTCTTCCCTCTCCAAGTTTCCTTGCGCATGGGCCTCTTGGGGCTGGTGCCCTTGGCCCATGAAGGCCAAGGCGCACCCCCTACAGCCCGTGTGGCCCCCCGGGGCAGGTGGCCCCACCCGGTGGGCCCCCGGGACCCTTCCGGTGGTCCCGGTACAATACCGATGACCCCGAAACTTGTCCCGATGGCCGAAACAGGACTTCCTATATATAAATCTTTACCTCCGGACCATTCCGGAACTCCTCATGACGTCCGGGATCTCATCCGGGACTCCGAACAACATTCGGTAACCACATACAAACTTCCTTTATAACCCTAGCGTCATCGAACCTTAAGTGTGTAGACCCTACGGGTTCGGGAGACATGTAGTCATGACCGAGATGTTCTCCGGTCAATAACCAACAGCGGGATCTGGATACCCATGTTGGCTCCCACATGTTCCACGATGATCTCATCGGATGAACCACGATGTCAAGGACTCAATCGATCCCGTATACAATTCCCTTTGTCTAGCGGTATTTTACTTGCCCGAGATTCGATCGTCGGTATACCGATACCTTGTTCAATCTCGTTACCTGCAAGTCACTTTACTCGTTCCGTAAGACATCATCCCGTGATCAACTCCTTGGTCACATTGTGCACATTATGATGATGTCCTACCGAGTGGGCCCAGAGATACCTCTCCGTTTACACGGAGTGACAAAATCCCAATCTCGATTCGTGCCAACCCAACAGACACTTTCAGAGATACCCGTAGTGTACCTTTATAGTCACCCAGTTACGTTGTGACGTTTGGCACACCCAAAGCACTCCTATGGTATCCGGGAGTTGCACAATCTCATGGTCTAAGGAAATGATACTTGACATTAGAAAAGCTTTAGCATACGAACTACATGATTTTGTGCTAGGCTTAGGATTGGGTCTTGTCCATCACATCATTCTCCTAATGATGTGATCCCGTTATCAACGACATCCAATGTCCATGGTCAGGAAACCGTAACCATCTATTGATTAACGAGCTAGTCAACTAGAGGCTTACTAGGGACATGGTGTTGTCTATGTATCCACACATGTATCTGAGTTTCCTATCAATACAATTCTAGCATGGATAATAAACGATTATCATGAACAAGGAAATATAATAATAATCAATTTATTATTGCCTCTAGGGCATATTTCCAACAGTCTCCCACTTGCACTAGAGTCAATAATCTAGTTCACATCGATATGCGATTAACACTCAAGGTCACATCCCCATGTGACTAACACCCAAAGAGTTTACTAGAGTCAATAATCTAGTTCACATTTACCATGTGATTAATACTCGATGAGTTCTGGGTTTGATCATGTTATGCTTGTGAGAGAGGTTATAGTCAACGGGTCTGAACCTTTCAGATCCGTGTGTGCTTTACAAATCTCTATGTCATCTCCTAGATGCAGCTACCACGTTCTATTTGGAGCTATTCCAAATAACTGTTCTACTTGGAGCTATTCTAAATTGTTGCTCCATTATACGTATCCGGTATCTCTACTCAGAGCTATCCGGATAGGTGTTAAGCTTGCATCGACGTAACCCTTTACGACGAACTCTTTTACCACCTCCATAATTGAGAAAATTCCTTAGTCCACTAGTTACTAAGGATAACTTTGACCGCTGTCCTGTGATCCATTCTTGGATCACTCTTGTACCCCTTGACTGACTCATGGTAAAGCACACTTCAGGTGCGGTACACAGCATAGCATACTGTAGAGCCTATGTCTTAAGCATAGGGGACGACCTTCGTTCCTTTCTCTCTATTCTGCCATGGTCGAGCTTTAAGTCTTAACTTCATACCTTACAACTCAGGCAAGAACTCCTTCTTTGACTGATCCATCTTGAACACCTTCAAGATCACGTCAAGGCATGTGCTCACGTCAAGATCACGTCGGTATACCGATACCTTGTTCAATCTCGTTACCGGCAAGTCTCTTTACTCGTTCCGTAACACATCATCCCGTGATCAACCCCTTGGTCACATTGTGCACATTATGATGATGTCCTACCGAGTGGGCCCAGAGATACCTCTCCGTTTACACGGAGTGACAAAATCCCAATCTCGATTCGTGCCAACCCAACAGACACTTTCAGAGATACCCGTAGTGTACCTTTATAGCCACCCAGTTACGTTGTGACGTTTGGCACACCCAAAGCACTCCTACGGTATCCGGGAGTTGCACAATCTCATGGTCTAAGGAAATGATACTTGACATTAGAAAAGCTTTAGCATACGAACTACATGATCTTGTGCTAGGCTTAGGATTGGGTCTTGTCCATCACATCATTCTCCTAATGATGTGATCCCGTTATCAACGACATCCAATGTCCATGGTCAGGAAACCGTAACCATGTATTGATTAACGAGCTAGTCAACTAGAGGCTTACTAGGGACATGGTGTTGTCTATGTATCCACACATGTATCTGAGTTTCCTATCAATACAATTCTAGCATGGATAATAAACGATTATCATGAACAAGGAAATATAATAATAATCAATTTATTATTGCCTCTAGGGCATATTTCCAACAGTCTCCCACTTGCACTAGAGTCAATAATCTAGTTCACATCGATATGTGATTAACACTCAAGATCACATCCCCATGTGACTAACACCCAAAGAGTTTACTAGAGTCAATAATCTAGTTCACATTTACCATGTGATTAACACTCGATGAGTTCTGGGTTTGATCATGTTATGCTTGTGAGAGAGGTTATAGTCAACGGGTCTGAACCTTTCAGATCCGTGTGTGCTTTACAAATCTCTATGTCATCTCCTAGATGCAGCTACCACGTTCTATTTGGAGCTATTCCAAATAACTGTTCTACTTGGAGCTATTCTAAATTGTTGCTCCATTATACGTATCCGGTATCTCTACTCAGAGCTATCCGGATAGGTGTTAAGCTTGCATCGTCGTAACCCTTTACGACGAACTCTTTTACCACCTCCATAATTGAGAAAATTCCTTAGTCCACTAGTTACTAAGGATAACTTTGACCGCTGTCCTGTGATCCATTCTTGGATCACTCTTGTACCCCTTGACTGACTCATGGCAAGGCACACTTCAGGTGCGGTACACAGCATAGCATACTGAAGAGCCTACGTCTTAAGCATAGGGGACAACCTTCGTCTTTTCTCTCTATTCTGCCGTGGTCGAGCTTTAAGTCTTAACTTCGTACCTTACAACTCAGGCAAGAACTCCTTCTTTGACTGGTCCATCTTGAACACCTTCAAGATCATGTCAAGGTATGTGCTCATTTGAAAGTATTATTAAGCATTTTGATCTATCCTTATAGATCTTGATGCTCAATGTTCAAGTAGCTTAATCCAGGCTTTCTATTGAAAAACACCTTTCAAATAACCCTATATGCTTTCTAGAAATTCTACATCATTTCTGATCAACATATACTCATCAGAAATTCTATAGTGCTCCCACTCACTTCTTTGGAAATACAAGTTTCTCATAAACTTTGTACAAACCCAAAATCTTTGATCATCTCATCAAAGCATACATTCCAACTCTGAGACGCTCACTCCAGTCCTCAGAAGGATTGCTGGAGCTTTGCATACTTATTAGCATATTTCAGGATAGACAAAACCTTCCGGTTGTATCACATACAACCTTTCCTCAAGAATCGTCGAGGAAACAATGTTTTGACATCCTATCTGTAAGATTTCATAAATAATGCAGTAATTGCTAGTATAATTCCAACAGACTCTTAGCATCGCTACGAGTGAGAAAGTCTCATCGTAGTCAACTCCTTGAACTTGTCGAAAGACATCTTAACGACAAGTCGAGCTTTCTCAATGGTGACACTTACCATCATTGTCTGTCTTCCTTTCAAAATCCATATGTACCTAATAGTCTTACGACCATCAAGTAGTTCTTCCAAAGTCTACACTTTGTTTTCATATATGGATCCTCTCTCGGATTACATGGCCTCGAGCCATTTATCGAAATCCGGGCCCACCATCGCTTCTCCATAGCTCGTAGGTTCATTGTTGTCTAGCAACATGACTTCCAAGACAGGATTACCGTACCACTCTGAAGTAGTACGTATCCTTGTCACCCTACGAGGTTTGGGAGTGACTTGATCTGAAGTTTCATGATCACTATCATAAGCTTCTACTTCAATTGGTGTATGTGCCACAGGAACAACTTCCTGTGCCCTGCCACACACTAGTTGAAGAGACGGTTCAATAACCTCATCAAGTTTCCACCATCCTCCCACTCAATTCTTTCGAGAGAAACCTTTCCTCGAGAAAGGACCCAATTCTAGAAACAATTCATATTGCCTTCGGATCTGAATTAGGAGGTATACCCAACTGTTTTGGGTGTCCTATGAAGATGTACTTTATCCGCTTTGGGTTCGAGCTTAATCCTGAAACTTTTCCACATAAGCGTCGCAGCCCCAAACCTTTAAGAAACGACAACTTAGGTTTCTCTAAACCATAATTCATACGGTGTCATCTCATCGGAATTACGTGGTGCCCTACTTAAAGTGAATGTGGTTGTCTCTAATGCCTAACCCATAAACTATTGTGGTATTTCGATAAGAGACATCATGGTATGCATCATATCCAATAGGGTGCAGTTATGATGTTCGGACACACCATCACACTATGGTGTTCCAGGCTGTATCAGTTGTGAAACAATTTCCACAATGTCTTAATTGTGTGCCAAAACTCGTAACTCAGATATTCATCTCTATGATCATATCATAGACATTTTATCCTCTTGTCACAATGATCTGTTACTTCACTCTGAAATTACTTGAACCATTAAATAATTCAGACTTGTGTTTCATCAAGTAACATTTACTCGAATCATTTGTGAAGTAAGAACGTAACGATATTCACTGCATGCCTCAGCACTTATTGGACTGCACACATCAAAATGTGTTACTTCCAACAAGTTGCTATCTTGTTCCATCTTACTGAAAACGAGGCTTTTCAGTCATCTTGCCCATGTGGTATGATTTGCATGTCCCAAGTGTTTCAAAATCAAGTGAGTCAAAACGGTCCATTTGCATGGAGTTTCTTCATGCATATACACCAATAGACATGGTTCGCATGTCTCAAACTTTTCAAAAACGAGTGAGCCCAAAGATCCATCAATATGGAGCTTCTTCATGCGTTTTATACCGATATGACTTACGTGGCAGTGCCACAAGTAGGTGGTACTATCATTACTATCTTTTGGCATGAACATATGTATCACTACGATCGAGATTTAATAAACCACTCATTTTAGGTGTAAGACCATTGAAGGTATTATTCAAATAAATAGAGTAACCATTATTCTCCTTAAATAAATAATCGTATTGCGATAGACGTAATCCAATCATGTCTATGCTCAACGCAAACACCAAATAACAATTATTTAGGTTTAACACCAATCTCTTTGGTAGAGGGAGCATGCGATGCTTGATCATATCAAGCTTGGAAAAACTTCCAACACATATCGTCAGCTCACCTTTAGCTAGTCTCCGTTTATTCCGTAGCCTTTTGTTTCGAGTTACTAACACTTAGCAACCGAACCGGTATCTAATACCCTGGTGCTACTAGGAGTACTAGCAAAGTACACATTAACACAATGTATATCCAATATACTTCTATCGACCTTGTCAGTCTTCTTATCTACCAAGTATCTAGGGTAATTCTGCTCTAGTGGTTGTTCCCCTTATTACAGAAGCACTTAGTCTCGGGTTTGGGTTTTACCTTGGGTTTCTTCACTAGAGCAGCAGCTGATTTGCCGTTTCATGAAGTATCCCTTCTTGCCCTTGCCCTTCTTGAAACTAGTGGTTTCACCAACCATCAACAATTGATGCTCCTTCTTGATTTCTACTTTCGCGGTGTCAAACATCGCGAGTACCTCAAGGATCACCATATCTATCCCTGATATGTTATAGTTCATCACGAAGCTCTAACAGCTTGGTGGCAATGACTTTGGAGAACCATCACTGTCTTATATGGAAGATCAACTCCCACTCGATTAAAATGAGTGTTGTACTCAGACAATCTGAGCACAAGCTCAACAATTGAGCTTTTCTCCTTAGTTTGCAGGTCAAGAAAGTCATCGGAGGTTTTATACCTCTTGACATGGGCACGAGCCTGAAATCCCAATTTCAGCCCTCAAAACATCTCATATGTTTCGCGATGTTTCAAAAACGTCTTTGGTGCCTCAACTCTAAACCGTTTAACTGAACTATCACGTAGTTATCAAAACGTGTATGTCAGATGTTCGCAACAACCACAGACAACGTTCGAGGTTCAGCACACTGAGCGGTGCATTAAGGACATAAGCCTTCTATGAAGCAATGAGGACAATCCTCAGTTTACGGACCTAGTCCGCATAATTGCTACTATCAACTTTCAACTAATTTTTCTCTAGGAACATATCTAAACAGTAGAACTATAGCGTGAGCTACGACATAATTTGCAAAAACCTTTTGACTATGTTCAGGATAATTAAGTTCATCTTATGAACTCCCACTCAGATAGACATCCCTCTAGTCATCTAAGTGATTACATGATCCGAGTCAAACTAGGCCGTGTCCGATCATCACGTGAGACGGACTAGTCATCATCGGTGAACATCTTCATGTTGATCGTATCTTCTATACGACTCATGTTCGACCTTTAGGTCTCCGTGTTCCGAGGCCATGTCTGTACATGCTAGGCTCATCAAGTTAACCCTAAGTGTTTCGCGTGTGTAAATCTGTCTTACACCCGTTGTATGTGAACATTAGAATCTAACACCCGATCATCACGTGGTGCTTCGAAACACGAACTGTCGCAACGGTGCACAGTTAGGGGAGAACACTTCTTGAAATTGTTGTAAGGGATCATCTTATTTACTACCGTCGTTCTAAGCAAATAAGATGTATAAACATGATAAACATCACATGCAATCAAATAGTGACATGATATGGCCATCATCACTTTGCTCCTTTTGATCTCCATCTTCGGGGCTCCATGATCATCATCGTCACCGGCATGACACCATGATCTCCATCATCGTGTCTTCATGAAGTTGCCTCGCCAACTATTACTTCTACTACTATGGCTAACGGTTAGCAATAAAGTAAAGTAATTACATGACGTTTAAGTTGACACGCAGGTCACAAATAAATAAAGACAACTCCTATGGCTCCTGCCGGTTGTCATACTCACCGACATGCAAGTCGTGATTCCTATTACAAGAACATGATCAATCTCATACATCACATATATCATTCATCACATCCTTTTTGGCCATATCACATCACATAGCATACCCTGCAAAAACAAGTTAGACGTCCTCTAATTGTTGTTTGCATGTTTTACGTGGCTGCTATGGGTTTCTAGCAAGAACGTTTCTTACCTACGCATGAACCACAACGTGATATGCCAATTGCTATTTACCCTTCATAAGGACCCTTTTCATCGAATCCGATCCGACTAAAGTGGGAGAGACAGACACCCGCCAGCCACCTTATGCAACTAGTGCATGTTTGTCGGTGGAACCGGTCTCACGTAAGCATACGTGTAAGGTTGGTCCGGGCCGCTTCATCCCACGATGCCGCCGAATCAAGATAAGACTAGTAACGGCAAGCATATTGAACAATATCGACGCCCACAACTACTTTGTGTTCTACTCGTGCAAAGAATCTACGCAATAGACCTAGCTCATGATGCCACTGTTGGGGAACGTAGCAGAAATTCAAAAATTTTCCTACGTAACACCAAGATCTATCTATGGAGAGACCAGCAACGAGTAGAATGAGAGTGCATCTACATACCCTTGTAGATCGCTAAGCGGAAGCGTTCAAGTGAACGGGGTTGATGGAGTCGTACTCGTCGTGATTCAAATCACCGATGATCAAGTGCCGAACGGACGGCACCTCCGCGTTCAACACACGTACAGCCCGGTGACGTCTCCCACGCCTTGATCCAGCAAGGAGAGAGGGAGAGGTTGAGGAAGACTCCATCCAGCAGCAGCACAACGGCGTGGTGGTGATGGAGGAGTGTGGCAATCCTGCAGGGCTTCGCCAAGCACCTACGGGAGAGGAGGAGGTGTCACGGGAGGGAGGGAGGCGCCAAGGGCTCAGGTATAGATGCCCTCCCTCCCCTCCACTATATATAGGGGCAGGGGAGAGGGGGGAGGCGCAGCCTTGCCCCCTCCTCCAAGGAAGGGGTGCGGCTAAGAAGGGGGGAGGAGTCCATCCTCCCCAAGGCACCTCGGAGGTGCCTTCCCCTTTGAGGACTCTTCCCTCTCCAAGTTTCCTTGCGCATGGGCCTCTTGGGGCTGGTGCCCTTGGCCCATGAAGGCCAAGGCGCACCCCCTACAGCCCATGTGGCCCCCCGGGGCAGGTGGCCCCACCCGGTGGGCCCCCGGGACCCTTCCGGTGGTCCCGGTACAATACCGATGACCCCGAAACTTGTCCCGATGGCCGAAACAGGACTTCCTATATATAAATCTTTACCTCCGGACCATTCCGGAACTCCTCGTGACGTCCGGGATCTCATCCGGGACTCCGAACAACATTCGGTAACCACATACAAACTTCCTTTATAACCCTAGCGTCATCGAACCTTAAGTGTGTAGACCCTACGGGTTCGGGAGACATGTAGTCATGACCGAGATGTTCTCCGGTCAATAACCAACAGCGGGATCTGGATACCCATGTTGGCTCCCACATGTTCCACGATGATCTCATCGGATGAACCACGATGTCAAGGACTCAATCGATCCCGTATACAATTCCCTTTGTCTAGCGGTATTTTACTTGCCCGAGATTCGATCGTCGGTATACCGATACCTTGTTCAATCTTGTTACCTGCAAGTCACTTTACTCGTTCCGTAACACATCATCCCGTGATCAACTCCTTGGTCACATTGTGCACATTATGATGATGTCCTACCGAGTGGGCCCAGAGATACCTCTCCGTTTACACGGAGTGACAAAATCCCAATCTCGATTCGTGCCAACCCAACAGACACTTTCAGAGATACCCGTAGTGTACCTTTATAGCCACCCAGTTACGTTGTGACGTTTGGCACACCCAAAGCACTCCTACGGTATTCGGGAGTTGCACAATCTCATGGTCTAAGGAAATGATACTTGACATTAGAAAAGCTTTAGCATACGAACTACATGATCTTGTGCTAGGCTTAGGATTGGGTCTTGTCCATCACATCATTCTCCTAATGATGTGATCCCGTTATCAACGACATCCAATGTCCATGGTCAGGAAACCGTAACCATCTATTGATTAACGAGCTAGTCAACTAGAGGCTTACTAGGGACATGGTGTTGTCTATGTATCCACACATGTATCTGAGTTTCCTATCAATACAATTCTAGCATGGATAATAAACGATTATCATGAACAAGGAAATATAATAATAATCAATTTATTATTGCCTCTAGGGCATATTTCCAACATGACTATGATGATTATTATTAGCTAGTGTTGGTGGTGATTAGATAGCTACACTATGACTATGATGATTAAGTAGTGTTGGTGGTAATGACTATAATGATTATTAGCTAGTGTTGTTGGTGATGATATGATGCAAGAGTTTTTATATTAATATGATGATGATGTTGATCATGATTATCATGATGATTTGTTATTATGATCATGATTAGTTATTATATCATAGGTGGAAGGAACATGGATTAGATTCATGTGGATGAATCAAAAGTGACCAAAAGTTGAATTAGTCGGATCGTCGTCCTAATTCAACTTTTAATTCATCCAAATGAATCTAATCCATGTTTCTTCCTCACAATGATATATTAATTCATCATGGACATAATGATATAACAACCTCTTAATTGGTACTGTATCAAAATTTACATAACGGCGTATAAACGGTAGCGCGACATAAAAAAATGTAAAACAGAATAGTTGTAGCACGGGTCGAGATAAACGTTGCTACTAGTTAGCTTAGAACTAACGCTTGTACGGTAAGTGCTACTGCTAAGTAGCTATAATAGTAGCGCTAGTGGTAACGCGCTACTGCTAAGTGTTAGCTATAGGGCCTTATCAGTAGCGCGCTACCCCGCGCTACTGATAGACCTAAAACCCATGCTACTGATAGGCTTTTCCCTAGTAGTGGAAGGTTGTCCCCTCCTGCGTGGCTGTTGTTGCTTCTGCTCCTCATTCCTGGTTGCCTTCTCTGTTCCTGTCGGTCTCGCTTCATTTGCCACGGTGAGAAAACAATGGGGACTTCACGGCCGTGGTAGCGCATGTTGGTGGGCTGTGTGTTTGGTGGCGCGCGATGGATCGTCTGGGGTCGTGGGTGGTTGGTGGTCAGGAGAAATCCTTGTCGGCTTGTCCAGCACAGACGCAGTGAGGCCTCTGGGCGCCGCCATGCCTTCCTGAAGGGCATCGGGTTTACCCCTTTCCCCCACACCCCTCTGCGTGCCGGGGGAAACCCTAGGACTTGTCCGGCCAGCAACATCGTCGGTGTCGTGATCCTTCTTGAAGGTGTTGCTTGGTATGCCGCAGTCCGGAGTGCTTGGAGTGTGGTGGAATTCTGCGATGGGCGCAGCGGTTATGGGTCTCCATCATTTTGGTTGATCCGTTGTTGTTTGCATTTGTTTATTTTTCTGTTTTCTCTTTCATTTCTTTTGGGCGTGACTGTGCTGCTTCCGCCCCAGCACCTATCGTTGGATGTATCGGTGATGGTTGCTTTGTAACACAAAGCGGGGGGAAACAATTTTTCATGATGACAATTGTGCTGTCCTGAGTTACCAATATGAGGAAACTCTATAACATCTGTTTTGGAGCTGTACATTTGCTTCAAGATGTTGCGATTTTGTTTGTCCAGACATGACCTGATGTCTACTACACAACCTTCTTCTTGTAGACGTTGTTGGGCCTGCAAGTGCACAGGTTTGTAGGACAATAGCAAATTTCCCTCAAGTGGATGACCTAAGGTTTATCAATCCGTAGGAGGTGTAGGATGAAGATGGTCTCTCTCAAGCAACCCTACAACCAAATAACAAAGAGTCTCTTGTGTCCCCAACACACCCAATACAATGGCAAATTGTATAGGTGCACTAGCTCAGCGAAGAGATGGTGATACAAGTGCAAAATAGATAGTAGATATAGGTTTTTGTAATCTGAAATAATAAAAACAGCAAGGTAACAAGCGATAAAAGTGACCGTAAACGGTATTGCAATGATAGGAAACAAGGCCTAGGGTTCATACTTTCATTAGTGCAAGTTCTCTCAACAATAATAACATAAATAGATCATATAACAAGCCCTCAACATGCAAAAAAGAGTCACTCCAAAGCCACTAATAGCGGAGAACAAACGAAGAGATTATGGTAGGGTACGAAACCACCTCAAAGTTATTCTTTTGGATAAATCTATTCAAGAGTTCATACTAGAATAACACCTTAAGACACAAATCAACCAAAACCCTAATGTCACCTAGATACTCCATTGTCACCTCAAGTATCCGTGGCCATGATTATACGATATGCATCACACAATCTCAGATTCATCTATTCAACCAACACAAAGTACTTCAAAGAGTGCCCCAAAGTCTCTGTCAGAGAGTCAAGAACGTGTGCCAACCCCTATGCATAGGTTCATGGGAGGAACCCGCAAGTTGGTCACCAAAACATACATCAAGAGGCACATGATATCCCATTGTCACCATAGATAAGAACGGCAAGACATACATCAAGTGTTCTCATAAAACACTCAATCCGATAAGATAACTTCAAAAGGGAAAACTCAATTCATCACAAGAGAGTAGAGGGGGAGGAACATCATAAGATCCAACTACAATAGCAAAGCTCGGGATACATCAAGATCGGGCCATAGAGGGAACATGAGAGAGAGATCAAACACATAGCTACTGGTACATACCCTCAGCCCCGAGGGTGAACTACTCCCTCCTCGTCATGGAGAGCGCCGGGATGATGAAGATGGCCACCGGTGATGGATCCCCCCTCCGGCAGGGTGTCGGGAAGGGCTCCCGAGAGGTTTTTGGTGGCTCCAGAGGCTTGCAGCGGCGAAACTCCCGATCTATCTTGATATTCGATGGTTTTAGGGTATGAGGGAATATATAGGTGAAAGAAGTCGGTGGGGGTGCTCGAGGGGCCCACGAGACAAGGGGTCACGCCCCCTAGGGCCGCGCCCTCCTATCTCATGGAGTCCTCGAGTATCTTCTGACTTGAACTCCACGTATCCAGGATGATATTCTTCCAAAAAATCACGTTGCCGAAGGTTTCATTCCATTTGGAATCCGTTTGATATTCCTTTTCTTCGAAATACTGAAACAGGCAATAAAACAGCAATATGGGCTGGGCCTCAGGTTAATAGGTTAGTCCCAAAAGTAATATAAAAGTGTATAATAAAGCCCGTAATCATTCAAAACAAGTAATATAATAGCATGGAACAATAAAAAAATTATAGATATGTTGGAGACATATCATTACCCCAAATATTTTTGTCTTGGAGGCTTTTAAGATATTAAAATTAAGCTAAGGCAACGTTTCTTTATGGAAATCACCATCGTGACTGTTTGGGCAATTTGGGTCACCCTGAACAATGCAAAGATTGAAGGATTTTAACTCACCGAGCTGAAACTTTTGAGACTAGGCAATTAGTTTTAGTATTTTATGGGCGTATCTCATGCCTTGTTCTTTGTTTTCTTTTCCTTTGATTTATTTTTGTACTTCGACTACCTTTATTTAGTAAGTGATTCAATTTATGCAATTCTGGTTCTAATTTAGACATAAACGGATGCACACACAACCTTTTAGATTGTTTACTAGTAGAATGCCCATGCGTTGCTACAGACTACAGTGTATATAAATGAATCAAACAAATGATTAAGGTCGTCTCCAAGGTTGAATCTCATTTCTCACTCATATGTCCGGGCATGTACGGGCGTCCAGCAGGCTCCCCAAAATCCAACCGTCACGACAGTCCGGGTTTTCTCAAATCCAGACCGTATGTGGTGGAGAAATGTGGTTGTCCGGAGTATCTGCCATGTTATCTTCAAAACGAGGACCCTACACAAAAAGCCCCACCCACATCACACCCTTCGCCTTTCCCGTCGGACTCTTCCCTTCCTTCCTAGTTTCCCAACATAGCAGGACATTTCTGCTTGAGCACTTTAAAACCGGATGACTCCCACTTCACCTTCACCATGGGTCTATAGTGACAAAGAAATGCTTGTGTGTTACTACAAGCAAAGATGACAAATGCTGCGAGCACATCACAACAAGCGCTAATGTTTCTCTCCCATATCCCACCTTTCCATTGACCACTATGATTCCCTACTGTGCTTAAATTTTGACAATCAAATAGGAAGGCCAAATTAAAGCACTTCCAAAGAGAAGTAAATCATATGATTCAAGAGTTAGATGTGTTTTGTTTTAATTCTAAGAAACATCATATTGGGTCGATGAACCCCTTTCTTCGATGTAATCTCATAAACAATGCAAGAGAGTCATGATGGACTTTCTTTGATGGAATTCAATTAGTTGAAAGAAAACTTACGCTACGTTTGGATGTCTGTAATGAGGCCCTGAATTGGATTTGGTATTCCCAAATTTCCAATTCAGTTGTTTGGCATGCACACGGAAACAGCGTCGAAATCGCTTACACGCGCTGCACCCTCCCAAGTTTTCGAGATCTGCCCCTCCGATTTGGCTGGAAACGTCCATCCAGCAAAACATAACGATTCAATATTTCTTTCTTCCCCCGCTCGAACAAGGAAATAGCAGGCCCCAACGCGGCGTGAGAGGAGCGGCGCCCAGGGAAGGACCCCTGACGTCGGCGCCTAGGGAAGCCCCCCGATAGCGGCCCCGAGTCCTCGCATGACCCTCTGACACCTGAATCCCCGCCACCTCGGTTCATTCCCCTCCTCCAATGGATGTCGTATCTCCCCTGTCAATTCAGATCTAGGCATGGAGTTGAAGTGGCCATCCTTCAGGCCTCGCAAGCCATGGCCGACGCCGGCGGTGGCGCTGCCGATCCCGCCGTCGCTGCCTCCAGCTCCACCTGCACGCACTGGTAACCTTCTGATCTCTCGTGGTTCCGTCCCTTGTTTGTTTCTTCTTTGCTGCTAGTTACGAGTTGCCAAAAGATTGCAGTATTGCTCACCTCCTTTCAATCAGGACATTTCTTTTGTCATCACTAGTTCACTAGTTCATTAGTTGGCAGTCGAATGCACATTACGCAGCCATATTCTGTCAACTTCACGAACATATTTCATTGTGCTTGCTCTCTTATGACACTCCAGGAAATTTGTCTGTTTCATATAATCATCCAGTCAGACGAAATTTAGTTTCCCTTTGCATATGGCTAAATGAGATTAGTAACAATAGGATTGACTGTTAATTTTTGACGGATGGGTTGATTCTTAATTATGTGTGCAGTGTGGAACTTATGTCTCTGCTTTGGCTGATTGCTTTTCAGAAGAAGAGAGGGAGGCCAACAGGAGCATACTATCAGCAAGAGCCAGGGAGATAAGATGATCATCGACAACCCGTCTTACTTGACAGAGAGAGCAACAAGGACGTAGATTATAGTCACATATTGTATAAATTTTGATTTGATGCATATAGAACAAGGCATTATGCAATTTCATAGTTTGTCATCCAAACAAGATTTGGTATTGAAACCTCACTGGGATTCCAGGGACCAATACCACGACATCCAAACAAGTGAAATCGTATTCATGTCCATTATAGTTTCCCCACTGAATTGGTATTGAAACCAATTCAATACAGAGTCCTCCAATACAGACATCCAAATGCAAAGTTAAGCAATACCATTCACAACTAACTAAAATGAAACATAAACTCTATGAAGGTGCAAAATCTTGTATAGAAAGAAAACAATAAAATCTTTTCTCTCTAGAAAACCAGACCCTCTTAAATAGCATGTCTGCCCGCGCGCATGACCTAGAACGCCACCACCCTTCGCTCCACGACGCCGCGGTCGCCACCTCCATCACGAGGAACAGTTGAGAAGCTCGGGCACGGTTGAATGGAGCAGATCCAGATGCCGTTTGTGAGGAGCATGTCCGCCCACACACTGGCTCATTCCCGCCGCCGTTGCCACCTACATATCCGAGTTGTTGCTGTCATCAATATCGCCACCAGCTGCTTCGCGATGCCGCTATGGCCACCGCCAGCACGAGGAACGTGAGAGAAACTATTCTTCATTTTATTATTGCTCGCCAGATTATTTTTGGTTCAACAATCGTCATACAGAAAATATCATATTCTATGGTAAACCACTTAATTTCAAGAAACACAAAGAAAATCGACAACAATTCTATTACCATCATACATAAAATTTCATATTTGTTGGCTGCCTTCGAAGAGGCTCCTGAGACACATCAACAACAGAAGGAACGAGTGTGGAGGAGCAGAATCAAGCCGGTGCTGCAGGGTAGACAACTTTAAATCGACAAGGAGAACGTGACACCACAACTCCTCCACCTCCTTTGTGCCGGGTCCTCGAGCTGCCGCAGAGCGAGTGATATGGCTTGAACTACATCGGTATTTCCCCAAGGAGGAAGGGATGATGCAGCACAGCTATGGTAGGTATTTCGCTTAGTGATGAGATCAAGGTTATCGAACAAGTAGGAGAACCAAGCAATACTATGTAAACAGTACCTGCACACAAAGAACAAATACTTGCAACCCGGCGTGTAAAAGGGGTTGTCAATCCCTTTCGGAAAACAGTGCCAGAAATTATCAAGTTGACGGGATAAAATTATAGTAGATTGATAGATGCAAATAAAAGAAAATAAAATTCAGCGGGGTATTTTTTGGGTTTTTGATAATATAGATCTGAAAATAAAAGTGGCAAATAAATAGAAAGGAAAATAGCAAAATAGATCTAAAAATATATGATGAGAAAATAGACCCAGGGGGCGTAGATTTCACCAGTGGCTTCTCTCGAGAAAATTAGCATACGGTGGGTAAACAAATTACTGTTGGGCAATTGATAGAACTTCAAATAATTATGATGATATCGAGGCAATGATCATTATATAGGCATCACGTCCAAGATTAGTAGACCGACTCCTGCCAGCATCTACTACTATTACTCCACACATCGACCGCTATCCAGCATGCATCTAGTGTATTAGGTTCATGGAAAAATAGAGTAATGCACTAAGGACGATGACATGATGTAGACAAGATATATTCATGTAGGAATAGACCCTATCTTGTTATCCTTAATAGCAATGATACATACGTGTCATTTCCCCTTCTTGTTGGAAATATGCCCTAGAGGCAATAATAAAATGATTATTATTATATTTCCTTGTTCATGATAATTGTCTACAATTCATGCTGTAATTGTATTGACCGGAAACCATGATACATGGGTGAATACATAGACCACAACATGTCCCTAGTGAGCCTCTAGTTGACTAGCTCGTTGATCAACAGATGGTCATGGTTTCCTGACTATGGACATTGGATGTTATTGATAACGGGATCACATCATTAGAAGAATCATGTGATGGACAAGACCCAATCCTAAGCATAACACAAGATCGTGTAGTTCGTTTGCTAAAGCTTTTCTAATGTCAAGTATCAGTTCCTTGGACCATGAGATTGTGTAACTCCCGGGTACCGTAGGAGTGCTTTGGGTGTACCAAACGTCACAACGCAACTGGGTGACTATAAAGGTGCACTGCAGGTATCTCCGAAAGTATCTGTTGGGTTGGCATGAATCGAGACTGGGATTTGTCACTCTGTATGACGGAGAGGTATCTCTGGGCCCACTCGGTAATGCATCATCATGATGATCTCAATGTGACTAAGTGGTTAGTCACGAGATCATGCATCACGGAACGAGTAAAGTGACTTGCCGGTAACGAGATTGAACGAGGTATTGGGATACCACGATCGAATCTCGGGCAAGAAACGTACTGATTGATAAAGGGAATTGTATACGGGATTACTTGAATCCTTGACATCGTGGTTCATCCGATGAGATCATCGTGGAACATGTGGGAACCAACATGGGTATCCAGATCCCGCAGTTGGTTATTGGCCGGAGAGCTGTCTCGGTCATGTCTGCGTGATTCCCGAACCTGTAGGGTCTACACACTTAAGGTTCGATGACACTAGGGTTATAAGGAAGACTTGTATGTGATTACCGAATGTTGTTCGGAGTCCCGGATGAGATCCCGAATGTCACGAGGAGTTTTGGAATGGTCCGGAGATGAAGATTTATATATGGGAAGTCATCATATAGTCGCCGAAAATATTCGGGGGTATACCGGTATTGTACCGGGACCACCGGAGGGGTTTCGGGGGTACACCGGGAGGGGCCACTTGTCCCGGAGGGCCTTATAGGCTGTAGGTGGAAGGGAACCAGCCCCTAAGTGGGCTGGGCGCCACCCCCTAGGGCCCATGCGCCTAGGGTTGGGGGGGGGGGGCTAAGGGGGGCGCCCCCTTGCTTGGGGGGCAAGCCCCCTCCCCCTTGGCCGCCTCCCCCCTCTAGATCTCATCTAGAGGGGTCGGGCCCCTTCCCCCCTCTCCCTATAAATAGAGGGGTGAGGGGAGGGCTGCAACACCACATCCAAGGCGCAGCCCCTCCCCTCCCCAACAACTCTCCTCCTCCGCGCGAGCTTGGTGAAGCCCTGCCGGAGAACAGCCACTCCACCACCACCACGCCGTCGTGCTGCTGTTGAAGCCATCTTCCTCAACCTCTCCCTCCTCCTTGCTGGATCAAGGTGCGGGAGACGTCACCGGGCTGCACGTGTGTTGAACACGGAGGTGACGTTGTTCGACGCTAAGATCGGAATCCACCGCGATCTGAATCGCTTCGAGTACGGCTCCTTCATCCGCGTTCTTGCAACGCTTCCGTCTCGCGATCTTCAAGGGTATGAAGATGCACTCCCCTCTCTCTCGTTGCTAGTTACTCCATAGATTGATCTTGGGGATGCGTAATTTTTTTTAATTTCTGCAACGATCCCCAACAGTGGCATCATGAGCTAGGTCTATGCGTAGTTTCTATGCACGAGTAGAACACAAGTTTGTTGTGGGCGTCGATTTTGTCAATTTACTTGCCACTACTAGTCTTATCTTGTTTCGGCGGAATCGTGGAATGAAGTGGCCCGGACCGACCTTACACGTACGCTTACGTGAGACAGGTTCCACCAACCGACATGCACTAGTTGCATAAGGTGGCTAGCGGGTGTCTATCTCTCCCAGTTTAGTCGGATCGGATTCGATGAGGGTCCTTATGAAGGGTAAATAGCAATTGGCATATCACGTTGTGGTTTTTGGTGTAGGTAAGAAACGTTCTTGCTACAAACCTATAGCAGCCATGTAAAAAAAATTTGCAACAACAATTAGAGGACGTCTAACTTGTTTTTGCAGCATATGTCGTGTGATGTGATATGGCCATAAAGGATGTGATGAATAAAATATATGTGATGTATGAGATTGATCATGTTCTTGTAATAGGAATCACGACTTGCATGTCGATGAGTATGACAACCGGCAGGAGCCATAGGAGTTGTCTTTATTTATTGTATGACCTGCGTGTCATTGAATAACGCCATGTAATTACTTTACTTTATTGCTAAACCGTTAGCCATAGTAGTAGAAGTAATAGTTGGCGAGACAACTTCATGGAGACACGATGATGGAGATCATGATGATGGATATCATGGTGTCATGCCGGTGACGATGATGATCATGGCGCCCCGAAGATGGAGATCAAAAGGAGCAAAATGATATTGGCCATATCATGCCACTATTTGATTGCAGGTGATGTTTATCATATTTTTGCATCTTATTTGCTTAGAATGACGGTAGCATAAATAAGATGACCCCTCATAATAATTTCAAGAAAGTGTTCCCCCTAACTTTGCGCCGTTGCGAAAGTTCGTTGTTTCGAAGCACCACCTGATGATCGGGTGTGATAGATTCTAACGTTCACATACAATGGGTGTAAGCCTGATTTACACATGCAAAACACTTAGGTTGACTTGACGAGCCTAGCATGTACAGACATGGCCTTAGAACACAAGAGACCGAAAGGTCGAACATGAGTCGTATAGAAGATACGATCAACATGAAGATGTTCACCGATGATGACTAGTCCATCTCACGGGATGATCGGACACGACCTAGTTGACTCGGATCATGTATCACTTAGATGACTAGAGGGATGTCTATCTGAGTGGGAGTTCATTAAATAATTTGATTAGATGAACTTAATTATCATGAACTTAGTCTAAAACTTTTGCAATATGTCTTGTAGATAAAATGGCCCACGCTAATGTTGCCCTCAACTTCAACGCGTTCCTAGAGAAAACCAAGCTGAAAGACGATGGCAGCAACTATACGGACTGGGTCTGGAACTTGAGGATCATCCTCATAGCTGCCAAAAGAGCATATGTTCTAGATGCACCGCTAGGTGAAGCACCCGTTTTCCCCGCAACTCAAGACGTTATGAACGCCTGGCAGTCGCATAGTGATGATTGCTCCCTGGTTCAGTGCAGCATGCTTTACAGCTTAGAACCAGGGCTCCAAAAGCGTTTTGAGCAGCACAGAGCATATGAGATGTTCCAAGAGCTGAAAATGGTTTTCCAAGCTCATGCCCGGGTCGAGAGATATGAAGTCTCCAACAAGTTCTACAGTTGTAAGATGGAGGAGAATAGTTCTGTCAGCGAGCACATACTCAAAATGTCTAGGTTGCACAACCGCTTGTCTTAGTTGGGAGTTAACCTCCCGGATGACGCGGTCACTGACAGAATCCTTCAGTCGCTCCCACCTAGCTACAAGAGCTTTGTGATGAACTACAATATGCAGGGGATGGTGAAAACCATTCCTGAGGTATTTTTGATCCTGAAATCAGCGGAGGTGGAGATCAAAAAGGAACATCAAGTGTTGATGGTCAACAAAACCATTAGTTTCAAGAAAGCAAGGGTAAGAACTTCAAGAAGGGCGGCAAGGGAGTTGCCGCGCCCGGTAAGCCAGTTGCCGGGAAGAAGCCAAAGCACGGACCCAAACATGAGACTGAGTGCTTTTATTGCAAGGGAAACGGTCACTCGAAGCGGAACTGCCCCAAGTACTTAGCAAACAAGAAGGCCGGCAACACCAAAGGTATATGTGATATACACGTTATTGATGTGTACCTTACCAGTACTCGTAGTAGCTCCTGGGTATTTGATACCGGTGCGGTTGCTCATATTTGTAACTCAAAACAGGAGTTGCGGAATAAGCGGAGACTGGTGAAGGACGAGGTGACGATGCGCGCCGGGAATGGTTCCAAGGTCGATGTGATCGCCGTCGGCACACTGCCTCTACAATTACCTACGGGATTAGTTTTGAACCTCGATAATTGTTATTTAGTGCCAGCTTTGAGCATGAACATTGTATCTGGATCTCGTTTAATGTGAGATGGCTACTCATTTAAATCTGAGAATAATGGTTGTTCTATTTATATGAGAGATATGTTTTATGGTCATGCCCCGCTGGTCAATGGTTTATTCTTAATGAATCTCGAACGTGATGTTACACATATTCATAGTGTGAATACCAAAAGATGTAAGATTGATAATGATAGTCCCACATACCTGTGGCACTGCCGCCTTGGTCACATTGGTGTCAAACACATGAAGAAGCTCCATGCAGATGGACTTTTGGAGTCTCTTGATTATGAATTATTTGACACGTGCGAACCATGCCTCATGGGCAAAATGACCAAGACTCCGTTCTCCGGAACAATGGAGCGAGCAACCAACTTATTGGAAATTATACATACTGATGTGTGCGGTCCAATGAGCGTTGAAGCTCGCGGTGGCTATCGTTATGTTCTCACCCTCACTGATGACTTAAGTAGATATGGGTATGTCTATTTGATGAAACACAAGTCTGAGACCTTTGAAAAGTTTAAGGAATTTCAGAATGAGGTAGAGAATCAACGTGACAGAAAATAAAGTTCTTGCGATCAGATCGTGGGGGAGAATATTTAAGTCACGAGTTTGGTACGCACTTAAGGAAATGTGGAATTGTTTCAAAACTCATGCCGCCTGGAACACCTCAGCGTAACGGTGTGTCTGAACGTCGTAATCGCAATCTATTGGATATGGTGCGGTCTATGATGTCTCTTACCGATTTACCGCTATCATTTTGGGGATACGCTTTAGAGACAACTACATTCAATTTAAATAGGGCACCCTCTAAATCCGTTGAGACGATACCGTATGAATTATGGTTTGGGAAGAAACCTAAGCTGTCATTTCTAAAAGTTTGGGGATGCCATGCTTATGTCAAGAAACTTCAACTTGAAAAGCTCGAACCCAAGTCAGAAAACTGCGTCTTCATAGGATACCCTAAGGAAACCATTGGGTATACCTTCTACCTCAGATCCGAAGGCAAGATCTTTGTTGCCAAGAATGGGTCCTTTCTGGAGAAATAGTTTCTCTCGAAAGAAGTAAGTGGGAGGAAAGTGGAACTTGATGAAGTACTACCTATTGAACTGGAAAGTAGCGCAGCTTAGCAAAATGTTTTTGTGGTGCCTGCACCGACTAGAGAGGAAGTTAATGATGATGATCACGGTACTTCGGATCAAGTTGCAACTGAACTTTGTAGGTCCACAAGGACACGTTCCACACCAGAATGGTATGGCAACCCTGTCCTAGAAATCATGTTGTTAGACAATGGTGAACCTTCGAACTATGAAGAAGCAATGGCGGGCCCAGATTCCAACAAATGGCTTGAAGCCATGCAATCCGAGATAGGATCCAGGTATGAAAACAAAGTATGGACTTTGACAGACTTTCCCAATGATCGACGAGCGATAGAAAATAAATGGATCTTTAAGAAGAAGACGAACGCGGACGGTAATGTTACCATCTATAAAGCTCGAATTGTCACTAACGGTTATCGCCAAGTTCAAGGGGTTGACTACGATGAGACTTTCTCACCCGTAGCGAAGCTGAAGTCCGTCCGAATCATGTTAGCAATTGCCGCATTCTATGATTATGAGATATGGCAAATGGACGTCAAAACGGCATTCCTTAACAACTATCTTAAGGAAGAATTGTATATGATGTAGTCGGAAGGTTTTGTCGATCCTAAGAATGCTAACAAGGTATGCAAGCTCCAGCGCTCCATCTATGGGCTGGTGCAAGCATCTCGGAGTTGGAACATTCGCTTTGATGAAATGATCAAAGCGTTTGGGTTTATGCAGACTTATGGAGAAGCCTGTGTTTACAAGAAAGTGAGTGGGAGCTCTGTAGCATTTCTCATATTATATAGAACTTTTGGATAGCATAAAGGCCTACTTGAATAAGTGTTTTTCAATGAAGGACCTTGGAGAAGCTGCTTATATATTAGGCATCAAGATATATAGAGATAGATCGAGACGCCTCATAGGTCTTTCACAAAGCACATACCTTGACAAGATATTGAAGAAGTTCAATATGGATTAGTCCAAGAAGGGGTTCTTGCCTGTGTTGCAAGGTGTGAAATTGAGCTCGGCTCAATGACTGACCACGACAGAAGATAGAGAAAAGATGAGTGTCATACCCTATGCCTCGTCCATAGGGTCTATTATGTATGCCATGTTGTGTACCAGACCTGATGTAAACCTTGCCGTAAGTTTCGTAGCAAGGTACCAAAGTAATCCCGACATGGAACACTGGACAGTGGTCAAGAATATCCTGAAGTACCTGAAAAGGACTAGGGATATGTTTCTTGTTTATGGAGGTGACAAAGAGCTCGTCGTAAAGGGTTACATCGATGCTAGCTTCGACACAGATCTGGATGACTCCAAGTCACAAAACGGATACGTGTATATTTTGAATGGTGGGGCAGTGAGCTGGTGCAGTAGCAAGCAAAGCGTCGTGGCGGGATCTACATGTGAAGCGGAGTACATGGCAGCCTTAGAGGAAGCACATGAAGCAATCTGGATGAAGGAGTTCATTACCGACCTAGGAGTTATTCCCAATGCGTCGGGGCCGATGACTCTCTTCTATGACAACACTGGAGCTATTGCCCTTGCCAAGGAGCCCAGGTTTCACAAGAAGACCAGGCACATCAAGTGTCGCTTCAACTCCATTCGTGAAAATGTTCAAGATGGAGACATAGATATTTGCAAAGTGCATACGGATCTGAATGTCGCAGATCCGCTGACTAAACCTCTTCCGCGAGCAAAACATGATCAACACCAGAACTCTATGGGTGTTCGATTCATCACAGTGTAACTAGATTATTGACTCTAGTGCAAGTGGGAGAATGTTGGAAATATTCCCTTGAGGCAATAATAAAATGATTATTATTATATTTCCTTGTTCATGATAATTGTCTACTATTCATGCTATAATTGTATTGACCGGAAACCATGATACATGTGTGAATACATAGACCACAACATGTCCCTAGTGAGCTTCTAGTTGACTAGATCGTTGATCAACAGATGGTCATGGTTTCCTGACTATGGACATTGGATGTCATTGATAACGGGATCACATCATTAGGAGAATGATGTGATGGACAAGACCCAATCCTAAGCATAGCACAAGATCGTGTAGTTCGTTTGCTAAAGCTTTTCTAATGTGAAGTATCAGTTCCTTAGACCATGAGATTGTGTAACTCCTAGGTACCGTAGGAGTGCTTTGGGTGTACTAAACGTCACAACATAACTGGGTGACTATAAAGGTGCACTGCAGGTATCTCCGAAAGTATCTGTTGGGTTGGCACGAATCGAGACTGGGATTTGTCACTTCATATGACGGAGAGGTATCTCTGGGCCCACTCGGTAATGTATCATCATAATGAGCTCAATGTGACTAAGTGGTTAGTCACGGAATCATGCATCACGGAATGAGTAAAGTGACTTGCCGGTAACGAGATTGAACGAGGTATTGGGATACCGACGATCGAATCTCAGGCAAGTAACGTACCGATTGATAAAGGGAATTGTATACGGGATTACTTGAATCCTCGACATTGTGGTTCATCTGATGAGATCATCGTGGAACATGTGGGAACCAACAAGGGTATCCAGATCCCGCTGTTGGTTATTGGCCGGAGAGCTGTCTCGGTCATGTCTGCGTGATTCCCCAACCCGTAGGGTCTACACACTTAAGGTTCGATTACCCTAGGGTTATAAGGAAGATTTGTATGTGATTACTGAATGTTGTTCGGAGTCCCGGATGAGATCCAAGATGTCACGAGGAGTTTCAGAATGGTCCGGAGGTGAAGATTTATATATGGGAAGTCATCATAAAGTCGCCGGAAATATTCGGGGGTATACCGGTATTGTACCGGGACCACCGGAGAGGGGTTCCGGGGGTACACCGGGAGGGGCCACCTATCCCGGAGGGCCTTATGGGCTGTAGGTGGAAGGGATCAAGCCCCTAAGTGGGGTGTGCACCACCCCCCTAGGGCCCATGCGCCTAGGGTTGGGGGGGGGGACCCTAAGGGCCCCCCCCCCCTTGCTTGGGGGGCAAGCCCCCTCCCCCTTGGTCGTCGCCCCCTCTAGATCTCATCTAGAGGGGCCGGCCCCCTTCCCCCCTCTCCCTATAAATAGAGGGGTGTGGGGAGGGCTGCAACACCACATCCAAGGCGCAGCCCCTCCCCTCCCCAACACCTCTCCTCCTCCGCGCGAGCTTGGCGAAGCCCTGCCGAAGAACTGCCACTCCACCACCACCACGCCGTCGTGCTGTTGTTGGAGCCATCTTCCTCAACCTCTCCCTCCTCCTTGCTGGATCAAGGCGCTGGAGACGTCACCGGGCTGCACGTGTGTTGGACGCGGAGGTGCCGTTGTTCGGCGCTAAGATCGGAATCCACCGTGATCTGAATCGCTTCGAGTACGCCTCCTTCATCCGCGTTCTTGCAACGCTTCCGTCTCGCTATCTTCAAGGGTATGAATATGCACTCCCCTCTCTCTCGTTGCTAGTTACTCCATAGATTGATGTTGGTGATGCGTAGAATTTTTTTAATTTCTGCAATGATCCCCAACACTTCTGTCACTCGGATTGAGCACCATAAGTTCGAACCCATCACAAAGCACCTCTTCCCAGGGCTAGAGAAATCGAACTAGTCGGCCTAACTAAACCAAATATTCGAAGAATAAATACGAGGTTATAAGTAATCATGCATATAAGAGATCAAAAGACTCAAATAACTTTCATGGATAAAAACATAGATCTGATCATAAACTCAAAGTTTATCGAATCCCAACAAACACACCACAAAGAGTTACATCAAATAGATCTCCAAGAGACTATTGTATGGAGAATCAAAAGAGAGAGAGAGAGAGAGAGAGGAAGACATCTAGCTACTAACTACGGACCCGAAGGTCTACAATGAACTACTCGCGCATCATTGGAGAGGCACCAATGAGGATGATGAACCCCTCCGTGATGGTGTCTAGATTGGATCTGTGGTTTCTAGAACTCGCGGCGGCTAGAATTGTGTTTCATCGACTCCCCTAGGGTCTTTGGATTTCCTGGGTATTTATAGAGCAAAGAGGTGGTGCGAGAGGCGGCCGAGGTGGGTACAACCCACCAGGGCGCGTCTGGGCCCCTAGGCGTACCCTGGTGGGTTGTGCTCCCCTCGGAGCCCCCTCTAGTATTTCCTTGGCCCATCGTGTGTCTTCTCGTCCAGAAAAAATCTCCAAAAAGTTTCGCTGTGACTGGACTCCATTTGGTATTGATTTTCTGCGATGTAAAAAACAAGCAAAAAACAACAGCTGGCACTGGGTACTATGTCAATAGGTTAGTCCCAAAGAAGATATAAATTTGCTATAAAATGATTGTAAAACATCCAAGGATGATAATATAACAACATGGAACAATAAAAAATTATAAATACGTTGGAGACGTATCAGCATCCCCAAGCTTAATTCTTGCTCGTCCTCGAGTAGTTAAATGATAAAAACGGATTTTTTGATGTGGAATGTTGCCTAACATGTTCATCACATATTATTTTCTTTTGTAGCATGGACATTTGGACTTTTATATGATTCAAAGCAATAGTCTAGTTTTGACATGAAGATTTCAATAATCAAGCATATCAACAAGCAACTATGTCCTTTCAGAATATCAACACTAAAGCGAGTTATCCTTAGCCCATTATGCTCAATCATTGATCCATTCATGAAAAACACTCGCATATTAGCTACACCCAATGCTCAAGTACGATCATAGTGCCCCTTAGTTGGTGCTTTATAAGAGAAGATGGAAACTCAAATAAAATTTGCATAAAGAAAATAGAAAGGCCCTTCGCAGAGGGAAGTAGGGATTTGTAGAGGTGCTAGAGCTCAAAGCGAAAAAGATAGAGAAAAAACATTTTGGGTGGCATGCCTTTCCTGTCAACGAAAATGACCGAGTAATTCCCAACACTTTCCATGCTAAATATATCATAGGTGGTTCCCAAACATAAAATAAATTTTATTTATTTTTCCATCATACTTTCACATTCCACGACTAACCGAATCCACGCGTGTCGTCCATACCAACACTTTCCAAGGAATTTATTATTTGACAACATAAAGTAAATTCATTTTTTATTTCAGGACTGGGCATCCCTAATACATTTATCATACTCTCGTGCAATGACAAGTGAATAAACACTTATCTTGAGAATAACACATCTAGCATGGAAAATATTGTCCACCCCCTGCCGCTTCATGAGCGGTACGAGCACACAAAGATTAGAGATGGCACAGACAAATCTGCTTAGAACGACACGGAGATACCGCATATAGGTAGGTATAGTGGACTCATGTGGCAAAACTGGGTTTAAGGATTTTGGATGCACTAGCAGTACTTTTACTTAGTACAAGTGAAGGCTAGCAAAAGATTGAGAAGCATCCAACCAAGAAACAAAAAAAAATCACATAAGCGAGCATTAAGCATAACTAAAACCGAATAATGCACCACATGTAGGATGTAATTTCATTGCATAACTATTGACTTTCGCACTTGCATAGGGAATCACGAACCTTAACACCAATATTCTTACTAAAGCATAATTACTCATTAACATGAGTCACATATCACTATCATCATATCGCAAAACTATTACAAAGAATCAAGTTTATTCTGTTCAATGATCTTCATGAAAGTTTTTATTATATCCCTCTTGAATATCTACCACTTTGGGACTAATTTCATATGTTGCTTTTGATAGCTCAAACAAATCTAAGTGAAGAACATGAGCATAAAAATTTTCTTCTCTCAAAATAATATAAGTGAAGCATGGGAGAATTTCTATTTTTTTACTAACTCTCAAATAAATCTAAGTGAAGCGTGAGAGCATTTCTTCAAATGTACTAAAGCACACCATGCTCAAAAAGATATAAGTGAAGCACTAGAGCAATTCCATAGCTCAAAAAGATTTAAGTGAACCACAAAGAGCAATTCTAGCATAATTTTAGCTCTCTCAAATAGGTGTGTACAGCTAGGATAGATGGCACAAAATAAAAAACAAAACAATCAAAGACTTCATATAATACAAGATGCTCCAAGCAAAACTCATGATATGTGACGAATAAAAATATAGTTCCAAGTAAAATACCAATGGTCGTTAGAAGAAAGAGGGGATGCCAGTCGGGGGCATCCCCAAGCTTAGGCTTTTCTTACTCCTTATTCCTTCATCCATCGTGATCTCACCCAAAACTTGAAATTTTCAATCACACAAAACTCAACAAAACCTTCGTGAGATCCCTTAGTATAACAAAGCAAATCACTACTCTAAGTATTGTTGCAAGCCCATTCATATTTTATTTTTGCATTATATCTACTGTATTTCAACTTTACTATATATTATACCCTCCAATACAAACCATAGATTCATCAAAATAAGCACACAACACAAAGAAAACAGAATTTGTCAAAAACAGAACCGTCTGTAGTAATCAGGGAACTTCGTATACTTCTGTAACTCCAAACATTCTGAAAAATTAGGAAAACATGGGCAATTTGTATATCAATCTTGTGTAAAAAAATTCAGAGCAAAAGCACATTTCTGTGATTTATGAAAATTATTTTACTGAGCGCAAAAGTTTCTATTTTCCAACAAGATTAAATCAACTATCACCCAACATGATTCCAAAGGCTTTGCTTGGCACAAACACTAACTAAAACACAAAAACACATTTAATCAGAGGCATAATTGTGCAAACAGTCAAGAACAGAAAGAAAAAAGGTAAAAAATAAATTTTGTTCATTGGGTTGCCTCCCAACAAGCGCTATCGTTTTACGCCGCAAGCTAGGCATAAGGCAAAGATTCAAGTATTGTCAAATTTATTTTTAGATCCATAAGATGCCCTCATGATTGATTCATATGGTGGCTTAATTCTTGTTCTAGGGAAGTGTTCCATAGCCTTCCTTAGTGGGAATTAAAATTTGATATTGCCTTCTTTCATATCAATCACGACACCAATAGTACGTCAAAACGGTCTACCAAGTATAATTGGACAAGGAGGATTGCAAAAAATACCAAGAACAATAAAATCTATGGGCACATAACTCCTATTGTCAAGAATAAGAACATCATTAATTTGTCCCAAAGGATTTTTTAATAGTGGAATCTGCCAAGTGCAAATTTAAAGAACATTCTTCAATATCGGTAAGACCAAGCACATCACATAAAGATTTCGGAATTGTAGAAACACTAGCACCCAAGTCACATAAAAAAACACTCATAATTTTTAATCTTGACTTTGATAGTAGGTTCCCATTCATCATGTAATTTTCTAGGAATTGACATCTCTAATTCCAACTTTTCTACAAAAGCTTTCTTCATGGCATCAACAATATGTTTAGTGAAAGCTTTATTTTTCTCATAAGCATGGGGTGAATTAATCATGGATTGCAAGAAAGGAATACAATCAATCAAAGAACAAATATTATAATTCAAGTCTTTGTAATCCAAAAGAGTGGGCACATCACTAGTTAAAGTTTTGACCTCTCCGAACCCACTTTTATAAGTTTTCTCAACAAGATTTTCACCCTCCGAATCATTGGGACGCCTTCAAGCTAAAGTTGACTCTTCTCTAGTCCCTTTATCATCAATTATGATCTTACTAAACAAGGAATCAATATAATAAACACCAATCACTTTAAGATCTTCACTTTCATGAAAGCAATCACTAGAAAATGCCTTTTCTAAACATTCTCTCTTAGCTCTAAGCAAAGCGGTTCTTTTCTTACTTTCATTCATAGAAACATATAAAGCTTTAATCGATTCCTCAACTTTAGGCATAAAAAATTTCATCTTGAGATTTTCTACATCATGAGAAATTCTAGCAATACTTCGAGACATATCATCAATCTTATTCAACTTTTCTTCTATCGTAGCATTGAAAACCTTTTGAGTATTGATAAATTCTTTAATATTATTCTCAAGATCAGAGGTGTTCCTATTATTATTGTAAGAAGGATTACCATAGGAATTACCATAATTATTACAGGAATTACTAGGAAAAGGCCTAGGATTAAAATTACCTCTATAAGCATTGTTATTGAAATTGTTTCGTGAGATAAAATTCACATCTACGACATCACTATTTTGCTCAATCAAAGTAGACAATGGCACACATTAAAATCATCAGGAGCACTTTTGTTAGCAACCAATTTCATAAGAGCATCAACTTTTTCACTCAAAGTACTAATTTCTTCAACCGAATTAGTTTTTTTACTAGTAGGTGCCCTTTCGGTATGCCATTGTGAATAATTTGCCATAATATTATCAAGAGATTTATTAGCTTAACCCAAAGTAATTGCCATAAAAGTACCCCCGCAGCGGAATATAAAAGATTTCTAGAGACAAAATTATATCCCGCATAATTTTTTTGTATGATCATCCAAAGATTTAAACCATGAGTAGGAATATTTCTTAGCATCAATTTTATTCTTTACCAAGATTGTGCAACATGTTCATGCTCAGCTTGCTTAATGTTCATGATTTGGGTCCTAAGAGAAATAATTTTTGCGGGCAGAAAATACTTAGTAATAAAGGCATCTTTGCACTTATCCCAAGAATCAATACTATTGCAAGGCAAAGAAGAAAACCAAATTTTTACACGATGTCGCAAAGAAAAAGGGAATAATTTCAACTTCACAATATCATTGTCCACATCTTTTTTCTTTTGCATATCGCATAATTCTATGAATGTGTTAAGATGGGATGCGACATCCTCATTAGGAGTACCGGAAAATTGATCTTTCATAATGAGATTCAACAAAGCAGCATTAATACACAATACTCCGCACTAGTGGCGGGAGGAGCAATCAGAGTGCTAATAAAATCATTGTTGTTGGTATTGGAGAAATCACACAACTTGGTTTTCTCTTGAGTCATCGTGACTACGCCAACAAGATTGCACTCAAAAACAGATCTGACGAGAAAACTGCGAACGAAAAAGGGGGGGCAAATAAAACGGCAAATGGTTGTGAAGTTGGGGAGATGAAAACGAGAGGCAAATGACAAATAATGTAAATTACAAGGAGATGAGATTTGTGATTAGGAACCTGATAGATGTTGATGATGTCTCCCCGGCAACGATGCCAGATATTCCTTTTGATGCGGCTTGAAGTACGTCGGTATTTTCCCAAAGAGGAAGGGATGATGCAGCACAACTACGGTAGGTATTTCCTCAGTGATGAGACCAAGGTTATCAAAGCAGTAGGAGAACCAAGCAACACTATGTAAACAGTACCTGCACACAAAGAACAAATACTTGCAAGGCGACGTGTTAAAGGGGTTGTCAATCCCTTTCGGGTAACGGTGGCAGAAATTGTCAAGTTGACGTGATAAAATTGTAGTAGATTGATAGGTGCAAATAAAATTCAGCGAGGTATTTTTGGGTTTTTGATAATATAGGTCGGAAAATAAAAGTGGCAAATAAACAGAAAGGCAAATGGAAAAATAGATCTGAAAATATATGATGAGAAAATAGACCTGGGGGCGTGGATTTCACTAGTGGCTTCTCTCAAGAAAAATAGCATACGGTGGGTAAACAAATTACTGTTGGGCAATTTATAGAACTTCAAATAATTATGACGATATCCAGGCAATGATCATTATATAGGTATCACGGCCATGATTAGTAGGCCGACTCCTGCCAGCATCTACTACTATTACTCCACACATCGACCGCTATCCAGCATGCATCTAGTGTATTGGGTTCATGGAAAAACAGAGTAATGCACTAAGGACGATGACATGATGTAGACAAGATATATTCATGTAGGAATAGACCCCCATATTGTTATCCTTAATAGTAACGATACATACGTGTCATTTCCCCTTCTATCACTAGGATTGAGCACCGTAAAATTGAACCCATCACAAAGTACCTCTTCCCATGGCAAGAAAAATCGATCTAGTTGGCCTAACTAAACTGAAGATTCGAAGAACAAATACGAGGTTATAATTAATCATGCATATAAGAGATCAAAAGACTCAAATAACTTTCATGGATAAAAACATAGATATGATCATAAACTCAAAGTTCATCAGATCCCAACAAACACACCGCAAAAAAGAATTACGTAAAATAGATCTCCAAGAGACCATTGTATTGAGAATCAAAAGAGAGAGAGAGAGGAAGCCATCTAGCTACTAACTACGAACCCGAAGGTCTACAATGAACTACGCACGCATCATCGGAGAGGCACCAATGAGGATGATGAACCCCTCTGTGACGGTGTCTAGATTGGATCTGTGGTTTCTGGAACTTGCGGCGGCTGGAATTGTGTTTCGTCGACGCCCCTAGGGTTTTTGGATTTTTTGGGTATTTATAGAGCAAAGAGGCGATGCGGGAGGTGGCCGAGGTGGGCACAACCCACCAACCCAGGCGTACCCAGGTGGGTTGTGCTCCCCTCGAAGCCCCCCTCTGGTACTACCTTGGACCATCGTATGTCGAAAAATACTCCAAAAAGTTTTGCTGCATTTGGACTCTGTTTGGTATTGATTTTCTGTGATGTAAAAAACAAGCAAAAAAACAACAACTAACACTGAGCACTATGTCAATAGGTTAGTCCCCAAAAATGATATAAACTTGCTATAAAATGATTGTAAAATATCGAAGAATTATAATATAACAACATGGAACAATCAAAAACCATAGATACGTTGGAGACGTATCAGCGGACACATGTTGTTTTGGGGGGTCCAAGTCGCTCATCATGGCGGAAGAAGGGTGACATCCATACGTAGGTGCGCATCATGGTGCAGGGAGCTTGATATAGAAACCCTAGTCAAGGGGAAACGAGGAGTCAAGTGGCGAAGGCGCAACCTCATGAGAGAGAGAGAGAGAGAGAGAGAGAGAGAGAGAGAGAGAGAGAGAGAACGGTGCGGGTAGAATCATATTCTTTCAATCTGTGGGAGATATGGGTACTAACGAGGACTGCCTCATTTAAATAATACTCCCTCCATTCCTTTATGTAAGGTGTATTATTTTGGGCACGATGACCATGGTGCACAATTATAGAGGTGTTAGGACAAAAGGACCCTTGGCAAATTTATTGGTTAGTGGAAAGTAAATCAATGAGTCCAGGAAAGTAAGAGATACATGCAACCAAGGGAGAGATAGTTTTCTTATTTTGATACAAGGAGCGATATCTGAAATCAGGAGAGAGATACTTTCCTCTTTTTGGAGGGATAAAAAGGGAATTATGAGAATTTAGAAGAAATGCACCTTACATTATGGAAAATGCACCTTACATTATGGAATTTTATCAAAAAACAAATACACCTTATATAAAGAAACGAATGGAGTAGATGGCTTTTTAATAATAAAGAGAGAGATTTTAGACATGTGATTGATTCCATTACATAAACCTTGCCTTGTGTTATAAAACATTGATTCCTTTACATATGTTTGGTCTTTAAATATTGATTACAGATCAATGTGATTGATTCCTTTCTATAACGACGTTACTTGATATACCGAAGATCGATCTGCATGATTTGTATATATTTGGCAGATAAAACCCGGAATTAGATTAGTGGGCTAAAAATGGTTTAAATAAATTGATGGATAGAAAAGTCGATGGGGAGGTTTAGCTGGAATGGAGGCGATGCTACTAACTCACCATGGAGTATAGGTCTGTGCCGATTCTGATAGTATGCCGAGATCAAAATAATAGGTTGGTAATAGAAAAAATGAGTAAAAAAAAGGTAACCAAAAAAATGAAACTTAGGGGGAAAACAAAAACTTAAAACGTGCGCACAAGTCAAATGGGCTAGGCTACTTTGATTATAGTTGATATTTTTGTAAGATTTGATTTGATTTGGGTATGAGTAGTGGAAGGCAATGAAATTTTGGTTTTAGTTGAGATTTTGTTTAAATATGATTTGATTGAGTTAATGCATAATGTTTTTTTTAGAAAGTGCCAATTTGGTTGGATTTTGTTCTGGGAAAGTATCGATTCTGATAGTATGCCGAGAACAAAATAATAGGTTGGTCATAAAAAAATGAAACCAGAAAATGAATAGAAATAAACGCGCACATGCCTCAAATGGGCCAGTCAACTTTGATTTTATTTGATGTTTGAGTAAGATTTGATTTGATTTAATTTGGGTATGACTAGTGGAGGACAAGGAAAGTATGGATTTAGTTGAGATTTTTTTTTAAGATTTGATTTGAATGTGTTAATGCACTACATTGTTTCAGGAAAGTGCTAATTTGATTGAGTTAATGCATGCATCAAGTAGGCTAGCACAAATTGGCCGCGCTTCATCGGAAGGTCACATGTATAACACTCATAGACGTAATATATGATTTGCAGAGGGGTCGGTGGGAGTAGAGATTTTTTTTAAGATTTGATTTGAATAAGTTAATGCATGACATTGTTTTGGGAAACTGCTAATTTGATTAAGTTAATGCATGTGTCAAATGGGCTGGCCCAAATTGACCGCGCTTGATCGAAAGGTCGCCAGTATGCTCACAGACGTAATATAGAGTTTGTCAAGGGGTTGGTGAGAGGTGAGACGAGACTATTAGCTTTTCCTTTAGGAGTAGAGATTATTTGACATCATGTCGGCCATGTGTAGTATACTTTGCTTTTTTAGTATACACGTGATACTGAACCAATATACAATACCAAAATGCATTTAAAGTATAAAAAAATAAGATGTCACTGCTCCCATCTAACTGCAGTCTTTTTACTGAAATTCTGAAAATATTTCATGTTACAAAGGTTGATAAACCATGGAAAAAGACGATTGCGAGAAATTTCAGTTACATTAGATATTTTGCATTTTCTTAGATCTATATGATCCAAGCATTATATCACTAATCTTTTCGAGTTTAATTAAAGTTAAATGTAATTCTGATTCTGAAAACTACAACCCATGAACACACATAATGACGACTGATGAGAGAGGGCGGCCGTACAGAAGAGAGATAGAGACGGCGGTCTGCAGATTCTTTGAGCACACCCACGCCCACGCACTGGGTGGCAGGGAAATAAATAGCAGGACCTGCCCACACTACGCACACGACGAAACATACTCTTCGTCTCCGCCCAACACCCCATCGTCTCCGTCTCTATTCATTCACTTGGAGCCTCACCTGACATCTTGCGCTCCCTTTTCTCGTTCTTCGTCTTCCATCCTCGACCCATTTGCACTTGCGTCGAGTGAGCGCTAATTTTGGGCCGTTTCTATATTAAGCACGGCAAAATATCGTTTCCGTCCCCGACGACTATATAATTCCCGCGGAGGCGGTCACCGACTCACCGTAATACCAGTGCTCGATCGCTCGCTTCACGAGCTCCCTGGGTCTGGGTGGGGAGGTTGACCAGGGCACCTCCCGGATCCTGAATTAAGGCCACCGTTCGTTTTCCCTCCCATCCCTTCCCCTCCCTTGCATTTAGCCTCTCTCCGTTGTGGGGCGAGCCGCGCGCGGGCCATTTTCCCAACCGTCGTTCCGGTGGTGGCCGGGCGCGAGGTTGCGGTGAGTGACTCATGGGCATCCAGGTCGCGCCCCCCTCCTCTTCTCTGGGCGCCGGATGCATGAGGCTGTCGAGGTCCCCGTCGTCGTCGTCGCTGGCGACCTGGAGCGCCGGCATCGCCCGCCGGCGCGCCGGGCACGCGATGGTTACGCGCGCCCTCAGTGCCAGCATCGACAGCGTCGGCAGCCACGGCGGGGATGACGAGGAGTTCCTGAGGAGGATCCAGGAGCTCGCTGTCGGGCTGCACCCGGGCGCCGGCGGCTGCGGCTGGCCGGCGAGCGTAGAGCGGAGCGCCAGCAGCGTCGGTCTGCCGCTGTCGCTCAGGATGCTCAAGCGCAAGAAGCGGCAGCAGGGGCAGCGCGGCCGGTGGGACGAGCGGCTGCTCGACCGCGCGGGCGAGTCCGGCTCCGGCCGCGGTGCGGTGGGGCGAGCGTTCTCGTCCATGGTGCTCATCATCCGGGAGCTCCAGAGCTTCGCGCTGCAGATGCGGCAGGCGCTCTTCTACGAGGACATGCAGAGCGTGCTCGCGCGCGTGCACGCCGAGATGGACGCCTCCTTCGTCTGGCTCTTCCAGCACATCTTCGCCGGCACCCCCGCCCTCATGGTCTCCGTCATGCTCCTCCTCGCCAACTTCACCGTCTACTCCATGGGTGACAACATCGCGATGGCGGCCAACCTCCCGCCTCCCCAGCCCACCGTGGCGGCCGTCGCAATGCTCGACGCCCAGCACGCGGAGCAGTCCCGTCCCGATCAGCGGTTCGACAGTGTGTCGCTCAACATGTTCTCCATTGGCCGCACGGCCTCGGTGGACGGGAACAGCGGCGGCGGTGGCAAGGCTCCGCCGGTTGCCGGGGCCACCGGCGACGATCGCTCGGACGAATCCTCGTACCGGCAAAGCGGCGCGGTGCTTCCCCAGGACGAGTCACAGGCGACGCCGGTGGGGGCGGCCGCGGAGGACACGGAGGACGAGCTGGTCATCTGGAAAAGGATAGCCGACGAGGCGACGAGAATGCAGGCGAGCGTGCGCGTGGAGGCTCTGATGGACCCGGACATCCTGGGGCAGCTCGTCGCGCCGGTGGAGGCGAAGCTGGACACGGAGGACGTGGCCGACTACGCGAGGACGGAGCAGAGATACGCGATGGCCGTGTCCGAGGAGCCCAGCAACGCGCTGCTGCTCGCCAACTTCGCGCAGTTCCTGTACCTGGTGCAGCGCGATCACGACCGGTAGGCGCCGCGCCATGGCGCCATCAAACTGTTCGACACAATGTCATCGTTTTTTCACCGTCGCTGACGGGCGGTGGTTTCTTCATGGTCGCAGGGCGGAGCACTACTTCAAGCGGGCGGTGCGCGCGGAGCAGCCGGCGGACGCGGAGACGCTGGGGTGGTACGCGACGTTCCTGTGGAAGGCGCGCAACGACCTGGCGGCCGCGGAGGAGACGTTCCAGGAGGCCATCGCCGCCGAGCCGAGCAACGGGCACCACGCGGCGGCCTACGCGCACTTCCTGTGGAACACGGGCGGCGAGGACACATGCTACCCCCTCGACTGACGCGCGCGCCCGCCGGCCGGCCTCCGAGATCCAGCAGCACACCACGTCGATACGTCCCAGAACACGAAGAAAAAGAGTATAGTAGAAAGAAAGAGAGGATTTTTTTACTCCACCACCCGCAAGAAGTCCACGCACTTCTCTTCCCATGTGCTTGGCCAACCACGAAGCAAATACTAGTACTACTACGCTTGCAAGTGCAGCTTATACATTCACACGGCACAGCGCAAGAATCTCTCGTTTTACTTTGGCTTGTTTACGGGGAGAGCTGAGAGGAGGGGTGCAATGGTCGGTGCATGCCGCGATGAATGTTCGGCGGCTTGCTTCCTCTTCCCCTTTCTGGAAATCCGGCGAGTGGGGGCAGTTGGCCGGAGACGGCGGGAGGGCGAGGGTGTGGTAGATCGGGCTCGCGGCTCCACGGGTTTGTCGGTTGCGCTCGGCCGTGGGTTCCCCTAGTAGCCGTACGTGTCCGTTCCGCTGGTGTCGCGTGTCACTCTATCTCCATGGCCGTGGATGCTTGCGGAGTCACGGTGTGGTGGAAAGTGGTGATGTGAGGCTAGCCTGTCGTACTATAGATATGGTATAAAGTAGAGGGAATCCGCTCCAGTATACAGCAGCAATTTGGCCGCATGTAACTCTGCACATGAACAAGCAATGAGAATATCTCCAGTTCTCCCCTGAAAAAATCCTGCATCAAGCAACACGCATCTCTCTCTCTCTCTCTCTCTCTCTCTCTCTCTCTCTCTCTCTCTCTCTCTCTCTCTCAATAGAATGCATCAGCATGCATTTCATAGAGAGGAAAGATTCTTCGGAAGGCTCATTTTCCTAGAGAAATGACAGGATGAGAGAGATTCCACTTCAGCAAATTGCGTTTTTATCCATTATCTTAATGGCTAATGTACGGGAGCTGCTGAACTTTTAGCTTAATTTCTTAGTCTGTTGCTGGCTTTTCAGGTGTCTTTAGTAGTATACAATACTCGATGTTCCATACTCTATTGTACTGACATTTGAAAAGTTGGTTGTCGTCTAAACCAGTTTTTGAATTTCGATTAGCTGGGATTTCCGTTGATTGGAAATCCCATCTCTTAGCAACTAAGCGAACCATATGTCATATTTAAGGTGCAAGTGAGCCTTTAGTAAAAGCAGCAGCATGATGCTGCATAGATAATTTAAAAGGCAATAAAAGTGCAAATATCAGACCCTCGTGCGCACATTCTTTCACAAAATTTGTTATGTAAGCACAAGAGGGGAGATCGCTTGAATAATGAACTGAAAGCCAAAATTCACCCAATTCCTGGCTAGCAGCCTAGCAGGCAAAACTATGAACTGTAGTCAAGACCCTTGGTCTATATTTGACGAAAAAGGGTTTCCCCCGCTTTGTATTACAAAGCAACAACCGATACATCCAACGATAGGTGCTGGGGCTGCAGCACAAATAAGCCCAAAGAAAAACAAAGAAGAAAGGAAGAGAAACAAATGCCAACAACGGCAGATCGACGAAACGAAGATGACCGGCGACCGCTGCACCCTCCGGAGAAGTACCACCACGTTCCCAGCACCCGAAACGCCGCGTACCAAGCAACACCTTCAAGAAGGAGGCGACGATGACGCCGCTGCTGCCCGGACTAGTCCTAGGGTTTCCCCCGATACGCAGGAGGGCAGTGAGGGGAGGGGTGTACCCCATGCCCTTCAGGAAGGTCCGACGGCACCCACAGGCGTCGCCGCGTCGAGGCCGGACAAGCCGCTAGAGATTTCTCCCAACCCAAACCCCCACCACCACCCCAGACGAATCATAGTGCACCGCCCATCGCGCCGCCCACCAACATGTTCCACCACGATCACCGGATCAACTCCGCTGTCCCCCTGAGGTCACCGACACGAGACCTGGAGGATGGGAGAAGGGAGAGTGTCCTTGGGGGCAGCCGCAACATCACCGACGTGAGGGGACAACCACCACCGCCACCGTGGAGCCGACCGGACGCGCGGACAAGGGACCTGCCAGGCACCGAGACCCGGCCGAATCCAACAGGGTCCGGACAGCCCCTGCCGTCACGCTGCAGCTCATCGGCCGACGAAGCCGCCACCGCCCGCAGACCACCGCCACTTCACCACCAACCAGGGAGCAGCGCCGCCACGCACCGAGTCGCCGGCCCGCCCTAGCCCAGATGGGGCCCGAAAGGGCCCAGATCTGGGCC